>NW_015644337.1:525945-545890 GCF_001515625.1 Sinocyclocheilus rhinocerous
GGGGACGCGAGGAACAGTATTGAGAACCGCTGCTTTTGAACATTGATTTTGAAACCTGTGAATCCATTAGAAGTCCGTTAGTCCGTTAGTTAATCCGTTAGAAGACAGAATCGCGATTCATATATGAATAGATTTTCACGTGCACCCTTAGTTTTCTCTTCCTTTTCTCTAAAGCAGCGCAGCATGGCCTCGCCCCCTTTGCTGCCTTTTCCCGAGGGTGGGGTTTATCTGGGTTTGTGATGTCACGAACCCGAGAAGTAACTTGTTGTAGTCCCTACCAGTTGTTTTTGTAGGCATTAAACTGCCAGAATTTTAAAAGAATTGAACTTTCAGCTTCGTAACTTTGCAGATATTGTTTATGCTCAAACAGCAACATTACACACTAACTAACGTTAAAAAAGTGAAATCGCAATCAACCACCCCTTTAATAGAATTTGGAATTAGCATGTTGCTAAGTTAATGTGCAAAAACTAGCAAGTTGCCTCACTGCCTTCAAAGACAGCTGCTTTCTGAGACGGTATGCTAATTGTCATGATTTTTTCTCAAATAGTGCTTTGACGGAGAGTCACAACTGATTTTGAGTTTGGCATTAGCACGTTGCTAAGCTAATGGTGCATTACTCTAAGCACAAAACTACATTGTGCTCTTAAATATTAGGTAAAAGAGTTCATTTTTAATTAAACATTAGCTGGTTTTAGCTGGTTTAAAGCAGACTTTCAGCCTGGCCAAGCTAGTTAGCTGTGGTTTACCCGAGAGGCCAGTTCAGCTCCCAGCCTGACCTGTTGAAAAGTGTCCAAAACCTCTCTAAAACCTGCCAACAGATCAACCTGACCAGGCTGGGAGACCAGCTAACACCAGCAAACCAGCTTAGGCTGATGTTTTTTTTCAGCAGGGACTGGACTATTTATAATTCTCAGTATTGAATTACATATATGTTTGTTTATAATCAAAAGTTCTCTCACCTCATTCACAATTTTGCATTTATTTTCCCACTGACCATGTAGTAATGGCATTATGGGATTGCTTTCTCCACAATGGGTAAATGTGAAGCTACTTTACAATTTTACAACATAAATGACTTCATTTTGGAACCTAAATCACTACATTTACGTGTTTTTGTCATTTTTGTCACTACAAAACATGACTTCCTAATTAGTTTTCAAGTAACGCACATGTGTATTGTTTAAATTTTTTTAAACATTTTAACTGGAAAATAAAACAAAAATATTTAGAACAATGAATGACATGAGAAAGTGTAAACTCTTACTTTGATAATGATATAAAAACCACTTGTGGTATTTTACAGCAATGCACACACATTTACAGATCTCCCACATGATTTATAACCCAGTGACCTTGGGCTGCACCAAACACTGAGCACCTCTCTCTGCCTCGGCCGCTCAAACTCTGGCCCCCTTTGGATGATTAAAACATTTTCTGACGAAATAGGATTTGTTGTGTTCCCTGGCACAGATGGCACCAGATTGCTCTTTTGGGCAGCCCTGGCAAGAAAGGGCACATCACACGTTATTTCTTCGCTCTGATCCCTGTATCTAAATCCGGATGGCACAGACTGGGCAATGTGCAGCAAAGTGAGCACCCTGGTTTTTGGCCCTGCTACAGAAAAATGCTGGCAGAAGTTCAAACTTTCCTGTCACTTTATATCCATTCACCTTAATTTTGCTTAGGTGATCCTGTTCGGTCAGGTAAATCCAAAGGTTCTTGTAACCTTATCACAGATTTAATAACATAGCACATTTGTACATGTGGATTTCCCTAATATCCTCCATCTGTTGTCCAAAATCTCTCATACCATGGCTGTATCCAAATTGTGTCCGAACTATATAGTATTAGGCATTAGAGCAGGTATTAGGATTAGTGCATCCCAAATCATAGTCCATTGAAATTTCATTTCATTTCTGATGGACTTTAAGTATTATTACTTAATTTGTGTTACCTATTTCTGATAGACTTTTAGTATATTGGCCACAGCCCCTTGCACTACGGAAAAGGACTTTGTTACGCCAAAAATACCAATTATAAGGACAAAACT
Source organism: Sinocyclocheilus rhinocerous (assembly GCF_001515625.1). Lineage (NCBI taxonomy): Eukaryota > Metazoa > Chordata > Actinopteri > Cypriniformes > Cyprinidae > Sinocyclocheilus > Sinocyclocheilus rhinocerous. Next base: position 527,999 of record NW_015644337.1, read on the forward strand.
CCAACCGTTGTTTTTAATAGGGATGCACAATTTATCTTTACCATATTAATTATCTGGCAATATTAAATATTTTTAATTTATTGGTATCCACTATTTGTTAATGTATCCTTTTTTACATTTAGATTGCCTCAGCCATCTTCCAACGCTCACATAAAAGCTAATCTTCAAAGGGGTCATATGATGCGATTTCAATTTTTCCTTTCCCTTTGGAGTGTTACAAGCTCTTGGTGCATAAAGAAGATCTGTAAAGTTGCAAAGACTAAAGTCTCAAATCCAAAGAGATATTCTTTATAAAAGTTAAGAGTCAGCCACACCTACCTAAAACGGCTCGTTCTAACACACCCCCACATATCTACATCACTATCAATATGGTAAGGGCCGTAACATTTCCGCCACACGCTTGAGGTATTCGGCCAATCACAACGCAATGGATAGCTGGGCAATCAGAGCACACCTCGCTTTTCAGACCGATGAGCTTTGTAAAAATCGACGCGTTTCAGAAAGGCGGGGCATAGAGGAGAAACAATAATGTACAGTATGTGGAAAATAATGTGTTTTTTTAACCTTTAACCACATAAACACATTTCATTACACCAAATACACAAAATAATGTTATTTTTAGCAACTACATATGACCCCTTTAAAAACACTTACAATTTAATAACACTGTTAAATGTGTTATAAATTATAAAAAAGTGTACAAATTTTTCATATCCATTCTGTATATTATATTGATTCTTAAAATATATATATGTGTGTGTGTGTGTGTGTGTGTGTGTGCGTAACGGAATAATTATACTAAAATACAATTTAATATTATTATTAAATAATAATTATGATTAATAATGAATTAATTATTAAATTAATCACTATTTATACTTGAATAATTTTATTAGATATTATTATTATTATTATTATTATATTCAGACAAAACAATTAATTGTAGTTTTTTGTGCTCTTATTTATGATTAAAATATTATTAGTTATATGTATGTGTGTATATATATATATACTTGATTAATATTATAATATATATATATATATAACTTAATAGCATAAAACAGTTAAACTAAAATACAATGTTATTATAATATTATCATATATTTATTATTAACTATTGAATTAATCATTATTCATACATGAATAATTTTATTAGATATTATTATTATTTTATTCAGAAAAAAATAGTATAGAATTTTTATATCAGCCATCTATAAGTTATCAGCCTTAACATGACAATAATTACCATTATCGGCCAGAATTGTAATATCATTGCCTTAGGGTTAAAGGGATAGTTCACCTAAAAAAATGAACATTTTGTCATAATTTACTCTCCCTCATGTCGTTCCAAACCTGTATGCATTTATTTCTTCTGCAGCACATACAAAAAAAAAGATATTTTAAATAATGTTGGTAACCACACAATGTATGGGCAAAAAAATACATTACAACTGAAACCTGGTTACCAAGATTCTTCAGAATATCTTCTTTCACATTTCACAGAACAAAGAAAGTCATGCAGGTTTGGAACAGCATGAGATTGAGTTCATGATGACAGAATTTAATTTTTTGGGTGAACTCACTACAAGTAGGGATGTAACGATTCACTCAACTCACGATTCGATTCGATTCGATTCACGATTTTGATTTCACGATTCGATTCTATTCACGATTTATTTTTATTTATTTTTTTACAAAATGAGTGGCTCGCGGTTAATCGTTACATCCCTAACTACAAGGGTAATATCTCCATCACTAGCGGCACCAAAAGAATAACTGTGAGCACCCACCTGTAGAGAGTGTCATTGGTGGATGGCCGCTCCGGACTCAGACAGTCCATGTGTCCATCAGGAATAAACCCTCTCTGCTTGCGGAAGCTCTCCACTCCTTTCACCACGATGGCTACACCATCCCTGACCCTGTTTCTCAAGCTCATCTTCCAGCGATCGGTGATAATACTGATCAATCCAATGGGGAAGCTGTCTGGAGGATGCATATTGGGGTTTCCCACTGCAAGGCTGGGGATAAACCAGATATACCCCGGACCCACCAAACCCACTTCCCTGGCTATGGTGAAGAGGTACTGGGCCTCGTCGTGCGAGCAGTACACCAGCAGCACCTGCGCGTCGATCTGCTGAAGTAACCGGCGGGCACGGAGGTCGTTCATGCCGTCGGCCGACATGTCAAACGTCAAGATGTCCTGCAACTCCCAGAGGAAGTAAGACGTATCGATAAAGGAGCGGATGTAGTCCACATAGGTGTCATAGCCTGGGTACAGGCTGGTCACCACCACAAAACTGTCCCAGTTGTACTCCTCCATCATCTTGAACATCCCATTGATCTGCTGCTCGATGGAAGAGCCCAGCTGAAGGAAGGTAGAACCGTCACCCTGCGAGAAAGACAGCAAAGTGAGAGCTTGACGTCATTTCTCCATATTGCTTCTAGCTGTTAAAACCAAAAACATTAATTGTGTGTCATTTAAATATTATTGCATTAAAATATATCGCTTTTTGTGTGTATATGCTTGCAAAAGCTATATACTGTATGTCTGAATGTGTACAAATTTTAATGTTAACTATTATGTTTTATTATTATAATCATTACTTTATATTAAATTATTATAATTTATGAAATATGAAAACATTATATTTTATACTACTATAATGTCCAATAATTATTTTATTATTAATGTTATAAATTTATATTAAGTATAGTAACTTATATTACTACAGCATATTAACTACTTAATATTAATATTATATTGAATATAATTGTATATTAATACAAATAATATATATAATAATATAAATAATAATCATCATCAACTGAATAAACAGCATAACTTGATGCATTAATATAGAATCTAAATAATATTCATTCATAGGTTTTACATATAGACTGCTCAAAATAACATTTGTAAATATAATAATTATTATGTTAATGTTATTATTATTTTATATAATATTATTAATATAATATATGAATATATTGTTATTGTTACGGGGCTGACAAGACGTGAGACGTGCGGATCCATGTGCAAGCTTTATTAACAGCAGAGGAGGTCAGAAACATATATAATAAATTATTTTAATTTATATAATATCAAAGGTTTTATAATTATATGTAATACTCCTCCTACTACTACTAATATGAATGATAATATTTATTGTTGTTGCTATTATTATTGTCATTAATGTTATTATTATAAATGTATATTAAATATTTAAATATAACAACTATTATTTATTGCTATAGCATACAAATTAAATATTATACTATAATTTTATACTATTTATTTATAGCATCATTGCCATTATCATCTAAATAAATAACAACATTAGTTATAATTATTATATATTATAACTACATATAAATGATAAATTATTATAGTATGCTAAATTTAAAACATATTTTATATTATATATAATTATATGTACTACTACTACTACTTATTATATTATTAATAATATTATTTTAGCTGTTGTCGTTATTGTTATTAGTTATTAACTTTAAATATTTAAATATAATAACTATTACATATTACTAAAGCATGCTAACTACTAAATATTAATGTTATATTAACTGTAATTTTATTTGAATATAATAACAATCATCGTCGTCATCATCTAAGTAAATAACACCATAACTTGGTGCATTAATATAGAATTCAAATGATATTCAGTCACATGTGTGTTCTCTATATGGCCTGCTCAAAATAACTCTGAGTACAGGTCATCCAATTGAATTATAGAACCATAACTATTTGTTTTATAAATGTTCTTTAATTGTGCTTAATGTGGCACAAATAAAGCACACTCTGCAAATGAGGTTACAATAAAATCTTTATATGGCAATTAAAAAGTCATTGTTTATAGCCCATAATCACATTCTTCAATATTATTCAGGTGAAACGTGTTTTGACTTTGCGGTTGCATATTTAATCATCCATGCATAACAATTTTATCATTTTAAAATATAACATCAGTTCCCCCAAGCTTGGTTTCATCCAAATTTACAGTACAGTTCCCAGAGAATCATAAGGTAAAATTACAAGCATTTGAAGAACATAAATGCAACTATATTGCAGTCCAAAGATCACATTTACTTCTATCATCTAAGACAGTGTTTCCCAACCGGGGTGCCGTCTGTCGAGAGCAGAAACGTCTATATAGTCAAAGATCTGACTGCCTGGACATGATATTTGATTCTAAAAGATTTCTTCACAAGAGAAAGATTGCAAAAATCTCAGATAAACAGCAGATCTATAGGTGTATTTAGTGTGCATAAACAACATTTATCATTTTAGAAAGAGTATATGGGGATTGAATCTAAACTTGACCGAGTTTTTATCTTGTAGATGAAGGCCAACTGCTACCAGAAGAGGATTTCATATTGAACCGCTTCCTGAGAGAGACTTTCAGCATTACACAGTGATGTCCTTCAGACAAAAGCATTGGGAAAGTAGGGTAAGCCTGTTCATTAGGCTGGGAACGGGAGACATTTCCGTTTATTCCACCTGTTCGCTGACCCCTTTAACTGCTCTAAAAATCACAATGCTTGAATGCTTGTGTCATTGAACGACCACTGCATTTAAAAAAGTACAAGGTGTGACACCAAAAATTGGTTAGAGCAATATAATGGGTTAGGTATTTATAATCTGGTCCCATCACAAACTATTGAGGTCCCAACCTCAATATTTATCATATAAGAATCTGTGTTAAACCCCTGCGTCCTTCCATTTTTTGAGTGTTCACCTTGAATACTGTTCTGAAGACTTTTAAATCACCTTAATTAAGCTTCTTATCAGCAGTGTCTCATTTCAAAGATAAGAAGAAACCTGACTGAGTGACTACAGTGTGCCACACATCCAAAGCTGTCAGTAGATTGTTTAATGTTATTGATTCTGACAGATTTTTATACAAATTGTATTTAATATGCAACTTCCAAAACTAATTATTTGTATCTTGTAGGTATAATACCATGACATTTGGTCAAGTGTTGTTTCATGTTGTTTCATAAATGTATCAAGAACCAGTTGTGTGAGAAAAAAATTGGAAAGAAAACATTTACACTTTTTAATCAAAAATCTGCCTTTTACACTGAAAAAAATTGGTGTAGAAAACATTCATTCTAGTAAATGTAACAACTGAAGTATTTTCTTGTAAAACGTATTCAAATAACCTGATTATTTTATAATCTTCTTGTTTTTTCTACTTGTTGAAATGTTCATAGTTTGTTTTTATTTGGTGTTTTGTCTCTGTCTGTATTTCAGTTTTATTAATGCATTGTTTCTACATGTTCTATTTGGTCATATTCTTGTGAAGTGCTTGGAGCTTCTACTTTTAAAGGCCAACCAGCGCTATAGAAAAATAAAGTTGATTATTATGATTATTAATAATATTTTTACATTGTATATTGCTATTGTAATTTGCCAAACATGTACTTTATGGAAAGTTGACAGTGTACAGAACGCAGCACAACTGTTTTCAAAATCATAATAAATGCAAATCAGCATATCAGAGTGATTTCTGAAGGATCATGTGACACTGAAGACTGGAGTAATGATGCTGGAAATTCAGCCTTGCATCGCAGGAATAAATTACATTTAAAAACATTCAAATGGAAAACAGTTATTTTTACTTGTAATAATATTTCATAATCCAGCTGTTTTTATATATTTTTGCAGCTGATCCACACAAGAAGCGAGTCTTAAACACTCATGCACTTTGGTGCTGGATGCTGTAATAGGTGTACTCAGATCGTTTCATGTTAAAAAACATAAATGCTAATTTACTCTTCACCAAAAGACAATTTACCAAATGAGAAAAAAACATAATGTGCCAAATCGCTCTTATGTGAAACGCCTCTGAGTGGAGAACAGACTGTATTGGATAATGATAATAATACATTGCCAGTGGAGATTATGTCAAGCTTATGTCATCTTAAAAGTAATCTTTCTGTCTCTCTGCTCTCACCCATATGCAGCGTAATTGGCTAAGAGTGTGAGCATGCATTTTTTTGAAAACACTGTCTCCTCCCCTTTTTGCTGACATCACGAGCTATATCTAAACACAAAGCTTTGGAAAAGATGACCACCCTCAAAGATTACAGACACTGCAGAGAAACACTGATCAGTTCACCAACAGACCCTGCACCATATTAATGTGTTAACATAGTTTGCGCATGTCGTTACCCAACAAACCTTAAATGTTATGTTCTCCACATTATCTGTAAACATGCCAGTGTCTGTCTCATACTAATTCTACATGCTATGGAGGTAACTCGGCACAGACATCTCGTGGATTGCTGAGGCGAGGTGTGCTGTTGTGTTTCTAAAACTTGGGCTTACAATTTCCATCTGTTGCAAAAAATAGACTTGCACTGAAGGAGGTACCTAAGCCACATCTACAGACCGGAATACTAAAGAGACATTGAACAGTCATTTAATTTAATTAAAAGTTTACTGTGAACAAACAATGAACGATTGTAAGGTTAGTAAATGCTGTAAAATTACATTGCTCATGGTTTATGGTAACTATAATGCATAAAATGTTAACAAATGAGAACATATGTGACCCTGGACCACAAAACCAGTATGAAATTGAGATTTATATGTATGAAACATGTATGAAATTGAGATTTAAATAAGTGTTCCATTGATGTATGGTTTGTTAGGATAGGACAATATTTGGCCGAGATACAACTATTTGAAAATCTGGAATCTGAGGGTGCAAAAAAAATCCAAATATTGAGAAAATCGTCTTTAAAGTTGTCCAAATGAAGTTCTAAGCAATGCATATTACTAATCAAAAATGAAGAGACTTTAGTCTTTGCAACTTCAGGGATCTTATCTATGCACAATCAGCTTGTAACACTTCAAAGAGAAAGGAAAACTTGAAATCGCATCATATGACCCCTTTAATATCCTAATGATTTTTGGCATAAAAGAAAAATCGATAATTTTGACCCTTACAATGAACTGTTGGCTATTGCGACAAATATACCCCTGCTACTGGTTTTGTAGACTATCCACTAGCAGACAAATTATACTATTTTAATTTCCAAAAATCGCAAGGCAAGAAGTGCCCATATGCAGTTAATGTTTTAACACATACCCACTCATTTTTCACCCTTTCTCTTTGGTTTTCTCTTGCTATCTCTGCTCATTCCTCAACTATAGGTGTCCTGGTCCAGTCGAACGAGAAATATAATAGCTTAGCTGCTTATGTACGTTTTATCTCCAAAGGAAACTTCTCTCTGTGTGTCTCTCCATGTGTGTGATAGATAGAGAGTCCACGGTGTTCAACTCACAAAGACCTGTGGCTCTGCACACGGCCAGATAAAGCGAATCTCTCGCTCGGTGTCTCCGAGGAGCTTCTAGGCAAAGTAAATGAACCGATACAACTTATGAAGAAATCATAAAGGTATATTGGCAAAGGAGGTGTTCATTTGCCATTCTATTTCCTTATGCCTGAAAACAGTTAACGGCGTCCGCCGGATCTCCTGGTGTCTGGAAGCAGCACAAGCGCCACATTGATCCATGATTGACTGCTGAGAGGAAACACACAATGATTTCATTCTCATCGTACGCTTGACGTATGAACGCTCGCTTCGTACAAGATTAGATTCTGTACGCGGCTCGCAAGAACAACACAGCCCAAATAAATGAATTTTTGTTGACTAAATTGGATTCTGGTTGTTGTGTAGGATCAAAGGCATGGCCATGAATGTCTAAAGATTTTTGCCTTTGTTTTTCAAGGTAACAGATGACCGAAATAGCCGTATGACCATGTTTGGCAAAGTAAGCAGTAAGCATGCATTGCAGTTGTCATGTACACTTTTAAAAATAAAGGTTTTTATTGGCATTGATTGAACCTTTGAATCTCCATTGTACAAAAGATTCTTTATAGTGAAAAAAGGTTCTTTGGATTTTTAAAATGTTCTTCACACTAAGAAAGAAAGAACTCTTAAAGGTGCTTTGGGGAACCAAATATAGTTCTTCTATGGCATCGCTGTGAAAACTCCCATTTGTAACCTTTATTTTTAAGAGTGTTGCAGAAAACTTGCAACACTCAAGCAAAGTTGGTTTCCAGACTAATATCCTTCCATGTCTTATTCCTGGAGTAGACGTCTAATAAACAGGAAATGGATGAAGGTGAAAGAACTCGTCTGACTTGCCTGGAACGATGCCTATCAGTTAATCAATACCAGAGTCTTTGTTTTTATGTTTTTGTTTTTGTTTTTTTTACAAAAAGCCCTAGGGAAAGTGGTACATTTGCATTTATCTGTGCCTAAGCTGGCCACACTATCACAGCAGTATTTTAGATTACTATGGTTACATACGCCAGCTCATTTCTGTTAATCAGCCACTGATTAAAGGAAATGTGTCTTAAAGTCATTGTGACCTTGTCCTGCAGTTTTGAGTGCTTTCAGTCTAGCCATTGGTTTTGTTCGATTAGATCCTGAGTTTTATGGTTTTAAATGTGAATTATTTTGTTTGGGAACTTTGTGTTAGTGGACAGCCTGCCACTTATTCATTACAGACTATTAAATATGACCCAAACTTCTGTAACAAATGAATGCAAACTACATTTCTGACTCGGATTCATCTTAAGCAGTGACTTTCAAGAAGATGCTAGCCAATCATGATAGAAATCATCTACTGTATGCACAGACGTCTTAAAGGTACAGACACACACAAAACAACTTTTGGAAAATGGTCATGAAATGTCAAATTACAACTATTTTCAGTGTGAGAAACCTTGATTAATATTATAATTAGACCAGATGCTACAAAAGTGTAGAATACTGCAACGGCATTTTAGTGTCAAATAAAATAAAACAAATATAACATTTTGAGAATAACAAAAAGTTGTTATGTTTGGAGAATTAAGTTAAAATCGCATGACTAAAGTTGTACTATTATGAGATTAAAATCATATTATTTTGAGAATAAGGTTGAAAGGAAAGTAACATCAAAGGGGACATTATGCTAAATGCAACTCAATGTACTTAACAACCAAGGAGAACCAATATCACATTTCCCTTGTCATATAAACATCATCTACTGCCAAAACAACAACACTAACCCAAGAGGAACAACAATATTTTTACACTTAGCACTTCCTCCCTAAAGAAAAACCATTTCAAAAACAATTAATATGGCTTAATGTATAGTCAGACATTGAAAGATCAAACTCACTTTGTACCACCCATAGCAGATACAAACAAACTGACAAGCGTAGATTGTACAGTAGTGGCACTAAAATGCAGTCATAGAACACAATCCTTTTTACTTCAGATGTAGTTCTCAGACTGAGACAGTTTAGGCCACTGATCTGCATCAAGGCAAACTGATGGAATTTCTCTGTCATGCTACTGTATATGCAGGAAAGATGGGCAGCAGGGTAGCCATCTGGCGTAACGGTGGCATTCATCGGTCAGAACCTGAGATGCCCGTCAACAGTCCACTGGGTACAGCTGTGCCAGCCTGCCAGTGAGAGCCTAAAACTTAAAAGAGCTATGAAATAATAGTCTGAACTCTCATTCTGACGGCACCCATTCACTGCAGAGGATCCATTGGTGAGCAAGTAATGTGATGCTAAATTTCTCCAAATCTGTTCTGATGAAGAAACAAACTCATCTACATCTTGGAGGATGAGTAAATTTTCAGCAAATTTCAATTTTTTTACCATTTGTTTAACTTCTTTACGTGCATGAGGTTTAAGATGATTATGCACAAAAAATAGCACCTCAACTGGCAATAAAAGACTCTTTAAGGTATGTTTCAAGGTTAAATTTGCAGCTTCAATATGAATGATTACTTTAAACACAAACCATTCTGTAATCCTCAGATCCCGACACTGGATGCTAAGATCTACTAAAATTACTTCTTTCTTTTTTTCTTTCTTTCTTTCTTTCTATCTATCGTAAAGAACATATGTAACATGTAAAAAATGTTTAGTCTGGTTAAAAATGCAGTAACAGATTTATTGAAAGTTGAACCTGCAATATTCTTCCACTAGCCGTGCTGCCGCCTCTTAGCAATAAAGATTTTCATAGCCATGCAGATATATGGATTTAGCATTAGAAAAAGGAGGATTCTGCTCTAGTGTAGCGAGTGTTTTGAATATAAATACAGTCAGATGCTGACATACTGCTACAGAATCACAAAGCAACCGTTTCAGCTCTCTAGACGTCAGCAGTCCATTTTATGGCTTCATATTGTGCCCTAAATAAACATTATATTTCTATATTTATTTTTGGAACTGTGCTGTGTGTCATTGTTCATGGTGATTTGCATCGAAGCAATAAAACAGACAGGAATCATCTTTTGTCTCTCACAGCTCCATTTGGAACTGAAGCAAAGGTCAGCTGATCTCTATTTCACTTCAGTGGCTGAACAACACAGTGACGCACATCTAGAGAAAGACTGGCCTTCGTTAAAACTGTTCATGTACAATAGTTCTCTAATGATCCATCCATTTCCAGACTCTTTCACAAATAACTAACTAAATAACTAAAGGTAATACCACCTATTTTAGACTTTCAGCTAGAAAATTACTTTAAGATTATAATACAGTAAAGTTGTGTGTACAAAAGTTTACTTAGTATATGTGCACAGCAATTTTCTATTATGGTCTGCCTACAAACCATGACGCTTATTGAATATGTCAAAATTGCAAAGGCTGACTAAAAATCGACATTTCCAATCTGTCTAGTCTAAAATCTGTAAGGTCCATGCCAGAAAAAAACTGCAAAAAAAAATTGTCTGTCATTGTGGTATTATCAATTTCATATTTATCCACTCCTAAGCATCATGTATAAAAGATAAAGCAAATTAACATTAATGATTTTTACTGCACAAAAAACTTTGGAAAACCAACCCAATGGCAAACTATATTCAGGCTGGGAAAATCAATAGAGCTTGTAAACAATGATAACATGATGATTCTCTAATCAGCCACTATTTCCCCAGTGCTGTGCTGAAATACAAGGGTTTCGGGAAATTAACACTGGACTCAATGCTGTGTCCCAAGATATTTCAGAACTGAGAGATTGCTGCTTGTGCGTAATTTGACTTTTTCATTACTTTTCATCAGGGACTCATACTGCTCAGTCATACGAGTATTGTATTAACAAAGCCCCACTTAAATAGCTTTTTATGGAATAGGAAAATTCATAATGGCCAATTAAATCAACCAGCTTCTCCAATTAATACTGCTTTCACACTAGAGCTTTTGGTGTGGACCCAAATCTGTTTGACATCAAGAGATTGGTTTGTTTGGCTGGCATGAAAGTGTTTTTATCAGGTGTGCAACAATGTTTCAATAACATAGTAAAAACCACTTTTATCACAGTAGTACTCATTACATAACTTTTACACAATCAAACCCATGACCTTGGCGTTATGAGCACCATGCACTTCTGTTTGACCAGCAGGAATACTACCCATTGATGACACAAACATACAGCAGTTTCAGACCCAAAAGTGCATTTGTGCATTTTACAAATGGTTTTTAGTTACTTACACTAAGGTGTTAATTTTAAAAGTGCATGCTTTCCATGGGAATTGAACCCATGACCTTGCCATTGTTAGAACCATGCTATTCTGTTTGAGCTACAGGAAGGCTACTCATTTTGATGACACAAAAATACCACAGTTTCAGAAAAGTACATTTATGGAGTTTCTGAACTGTTTTTTTAGCAACTTACATTGTAATCATGATGTTAATTGTATAAGAGCAAGCATTTATTGGGAATTGAACTCAAAACCTTGCCGTTTTCAGCACCATGCTGTTCTGTTCGAGCTATAGGAAGGCTACTCATGTTGATGGGACAAATGTAGCACAGTTTCGGAAACAGAGCTAGATGAAAGTTTGCATTTCACAAACATTTTAGTGACTTACATTGTGTTTATGCATTTTAGAAGTTCATGCATTCCATGGGAATCGAACCCATGACATTGTTGCTAGCACTATGCTCTTCTGTTTTGAGCTGTAGGAATGCAAAAAGTAACGAAACGTGAAAGAATGAAATGTCAAATAACTCAAAAGTCCTTTTGTAAGACATGATTTTGTAAGACATGACCTGATTCTGATTGTTCATTCTCTACATTCTACGATCAAATGTTGTTGTATGATTACCATTAAACTGTATATCAGACCGTTGCCCCTAGTTTCCAATATAGCTTTGCTAGTTTCATGTTTCTTGTAGTACACTGTACTCTGTTTCTTCTCAAATAATATAATTTCATCTCAAATCAATATTTTATGGGCATTTATTTATTTACTTGGTAGGTAACCGCGTAATTAGCCTGATAATGTACAGTTAGCCAAAAATAACCCCCTTCAGGGTTATTCAGGAACTCTGCATTTCACATCAGGGTCTGGATGGCCCTGTCAGGGTTTATTTGTGCTGCTCAGCGTACATTATCCCTTACGAATCTTTGATGCGAACCGTGAAAGAACTCTGAGGGAATCTTATCTCAGCATGAACACCCAGAAATCAGAGTTGAACTATCCAGGTCAAGCGACTTTAGAAACTGGCACGGTGCTGGACTCTGACCTTGTGAGGCAGGACGACGGCAGATCCCCCGCTGATGCCCACTATGGGCACGGCCGTCTGCGTGGAGATGAAGTCTAGGATCTGCGCCACGGCCTCGGACCCAATGTTATCTTCAAAGACCACCCCGTGCACCCTGTTAGCAGCCAGCGTGTCGCAGATGCGCGTCAGTAGGGTGCGCGGGTTGGTGTTGTTCACCAGCACAGTGATGGGGTTCACCTCCAGCGGCAGGTCCAGGAAGTTCTCCCGGCTCAGTCGCCCCTTGATCTCCATCTGGTAGGCGGAGCCGCTGAACACCACCGCCACGTTCACGGTGGGCTCAACCATCCCGAACGGACGGCACTGGCAGCGGGGGGCGCAGAGGACAGACAGCAGCAGCAGCAACGGCAGCCACAGTGTGTCGCTGAGACAGCCTAGATGAACGCCCATCTCAGTCGCCTACTGCCTGGTTGGAAGAAAACACAAACGGGTGTCAATCACAGGGGATGGTGGATTTTAAGGGTGGCTGAACCACATAATTGAGGCTTAAAGCACCTCAGAAAGAAGTCAAAACAATAAAGTAGTAAACATTTACTACGCTTACATGCACCCAAATAATCATTTAGCAATCGGATTGTGGCTCAATCAGATTTTAAAATCTTCATGTAAACACTTAATTGATCCGTTTGAGCTTGATCTGATCAATAGGACAAATCTAAGTATGTAAACACTTGAATACGACTATATTTTGGATGTAAATATTTTGTGCACATGCGCAGTGATGCATAGGTTTACCAGAGAGCTTTTATATTAAGATACAGTATCTGTTTATATATAGTATGTTTTACTTCTACAAACTTCATGTTTATTTATGTCTTACGAACTGGCCATATAAACAGAAATGTGAATCAGACTGCAAAGTATAGGGTTGATTTAAATAGAACTCAATCAGAATCTGAATTCAGACTGGATTTATTCGGACTGCCGAAAATTTGTGCAGGTAAACATACTATGAGTTTCAAAAACATTTTTAACCACTATTTCGGTTACTACAATAGTTTTGCTGCTTTAAGTCTCGTTAAAATGACAACTGAGAGATTTAGCTTTAAAATGATTTTTCTGGCAACGTTCATAACACAGAATTGATCCACAGGAAATTGTGGTCAGTACATAAATGTACCTCTTTAAACTATAACATTAAATTATTGCTGAATTAAATGAATTTAAAAATCAGCTATTACTGCAATTGCCTAAGGACATTACACTAACATTTTATTAGATATTAAAAATATAATTTCATTAAAAAAATGTGAATGATTCATTGGAACACATTATTCCAAAGACAAAAATGCTTGTCTTTGTAAATCATTTATTAAAATGTGAAAACCTCAGAGACTGACTCCATTCTCCACCCTTCATTCTACATTTCATGATGTAAAACATTTCCAATGGATGTTATTCATTTTTATATTTTTACACTGTGTAATTGGCACACATGGAATTTAGCTGAAGAGAAAAAGGTGTGGTGTTGTAAACGGATCAGTTTCATCCATGCAACAACATTGCCATAATACTTCATAATCCAGACGTCAGACTCGTTCCGTTGTCAAGTCAGCATTAACACAGCAAACCATTGAGGACTATTCTTGTATGAAATGTTAAAGGCCATTAGAGTTGCATGCACGTTTTGAGTCAGGGATTCACCGGGTTGTCCAGCTGCTGTCCTAAGAGCCACCACTCTCAAATCACATCCAACAGATGGTGGTCACTGTAGAAAAAAAAAAATCTAATTTTCTCAACAAATGGAGAACGTGGGGATTAATGACCCCTAACGTGTGTGCCTTTTTGGCCTTTATTTTTGCAGAGCGTCGAACATAATCCCTGAAATGAAAAGTCAATAGGCAATAGATGCTATGAACGCTGGCCTTAAAGTTACGTTATTGGATTTTAAAGCTTGTTTTAAGCCGCCAATGTTGATTTAAACACCTCAGACATAAAACTGAGGATAATTTCAGCTTTCATGTATCATCTTCCATTTAAAACTCGCCCAATCTTCCTTCACGCTCGGAGTCTCAGATCCAGTGATATCAAAGCAGCGATCCTTAAACAACATCCGTATCGGCGCGTGCGGTTATCCGTCAGACTCAGCACTGTTTTTAAAGGGATTCAGGTCTTTGAATGGCTTTAGCTGTCCGGAGTGCTGCGGAGATGCCACTTTTAACATGCTGACCAAATTTACCGTGTTTCATGAGCCAGACACCATTTAATCCTCTGTAATCCCCCCTAGTATGTCATGCTTCACGGCCTGATGGTATCACCTCATCTGACGGTCTCATGTGGAAGAGATAACTTTATTCCTGCACCGACCCTGTATGACATGTTTCATATATACTGTCCACACTAACGTTCAAAAGACTTGTTTAATGTTTTTAAAAGAAATCTCTTATGATCACCAATGCTGCATTTATTTGATCAAAACTGTAACATTGTGAAATATTATTAGAACTTAAAATAACTGTTTTCTATATTAATATATTTTAAAATGTAATGTATTCCTGTGATGCAAAGCTGAATTTTTAGCATCATTACTCCAGTCTTCAGTGTCACATGATCCTTCAGAAACCACTCTAATATGCTGATTTGCTGCTTAAGAAACATTTATTATTATTATGAATGTTGAAAACAGTTTCATATTTTTGTGGAAACCGTGATTTAAAAAAAAAAATTATTTGATGAAAGTACAAAAGTGAACAGCATTTGTTTGAAACAGAAATCTGTTATTAATATCTGCAACATTTTAAATGTCTTTATTGTCACTTTCGATTAAGTTAAAGCTTCCTTGCTGAATAAAAGCATAACATTTTTAATTCGTAAAAAAAAATCTTACTGACCCTAAACTTTTGAACGATAGTGTATATTTCTCTAACTCATATTTAGGGATTATTCATCAGACATTGTAACAGAGGTCATTCTAAAACTGAACAGCTGGACGACTCAAACTGTTAATCAAATCACAGATGTTATGACCTTGAAATTGCCCTCTTCCTATGTGTAAACCTCAATTTTTAGCATCATTACTCCAGTCTTCAGTGTCACATGATCCTTCAGAAACCACTCTAATATGCTGATTTGCTGCTTAAGAAACATTTATTATTATTATGAATGTTGAAAACAGTTTCATATTTTTGTGGAAACCGTGATTTAAAAAAAAAAATTATTTGATGAAAGTACAAAAGTGAACAGCATTTGTTTGAAACAGAAATCTGTTATTAATATCTGCAACATTTTAAATGTCTTTATTGTCACTTTCGATTAAGTTAAAGCTTCCTTGCTGAATAAAAGCATAACATTTTTAATTCGTAAAAAAAAATCTTACTGACCCTAAACTTTTGAACGATAGTGTATATTTCTCTAACTCATATTTAGGGATTATTCATCAGACATTGTAACAGAGGTCATTCTAAAACTGAACAGCTGGACGACTCAAACTGTTAATCAAATCACAGATGTTATGACCTTGAAATTGCCCTCTTCCTATGTGTAAACCTCAAAGTGATAGTTCACCCAAAAATGAATATTCAGTTATCATTTACACACCCTCATGTCGTTCCAAACCTGTATGACTTGAATGTTGACAGAACTTTCAGTTTTTGGGTAAACTATCCTTTAAAAGACATTTTCTGTACCAAATGTGAGGGATATAAGTCAAGTTCTGCTACACAAGGAATTATCGATGCACGCAAAGTGCAAAATGTAACAGAATGACCAAAAGGCTGACCTAATCAACCACATTACTTTTGTCGATATTGCCATTTAATTCAGGTATATGTCAGACAGACAAATGAACCAAATTAAAACGTGGTGAATTTGATTAAAGCACATTACTAGTAAACACGAGCTAAAGCAACGTGGAGCATTTTATACAGTGACACTGACAGATTTCAACACAGCAGTTGGCAGATTGCACATGCATGCTTACTCGGAGGAAAGAGACGCACGACACTCAGCCCGCATGGCCTTGTTACACTTACACAAATATCCATCAAGTGGAACCAAAAAGTAAACAGGCACGATCTCATTTTTTCCCAATAGCTCTGACATACACTGGCTACACACTAATTTCAATGCACAAGCTTGTCTGTTCGGTTGATTGATTACATTTACTTGTTCGCTATAACAGCTGTGAGAAATGTTCAGCAATTTATTGATATAAATTGCTACTGTAACTGATGTGAATGCAGACGGTGTGGTGCATTATTCATAAGTGTATACGTACAGTGAATTGTGATGTACATGAGTTAATAGGGTTGTAGAATCAAACGTTTTTTAAACATTACATGTCTTGACTAATGCTTATGAGAAATTAATGAGCCTCCTTCCCGCATCTGGGTTGAATCTCATGAAACCTTTTAAGAATGTCACATTTCACAACAACCAATAAAAACAGTTTTATATTAAAGCAATAAGCCCCAAGAAGCCGTGGTTTACAGTGAATTTATAACAGCTAAGGGGTGTTGGAACGACGTGAAGCGGAGAGCCTAAAACCCCCTTAGCTGTTATAAATTCAGTGTAAACCACGGCTTCACGGGGCTTATTGCTTTTATAAAATGGTTATTCCATATACGTAGTAAGGTTTCACAAAATAAAACAGCAAATAAAGCGTAATGATATGGATAAAAACAGTATTCTTCCACCAAACAATGTAGTTCCTCAGAAACAGTTGTCTTCTTCAATGCCATTACTGAAATGTAAAAAATAATACATATATTATTCACACAGTATTTATAAATGAATGAATATATAGAAAATAAGCATATAATAATAATCATAATAATATGGTGCTTTACCTTGTCTAAGTTTATTTATAATGCTTTGAGTATTGCAAAAAAGTGTATATAAAAATGCAACATAACAATGTTACTTTATAATGTTGAACCTTATTTAAAATGATTTGTATAATGTAAACATAAGTGATATTATTTTCATGACAAATAACTGCTCGACTTTACTGTTATGCAAATAATTATATATACAACTATTGTTTATTCAGTGTTTATAAATAAATAAATAAAAATAATAATAACATGGTGCTTTACCGTGGTGCTTAGTTTTTTTAACAATATGGTGATTTATAATGTTACAAACCTCACTATCATTCATGTGATGCAAAAAAAAATCATATATTATTTAAATGATTTATACAGTAAGTAAATAAATGTATTTATTTATCTAATTTTTTTTAGATAACAATTACTAATTTAAATCTTAGAAATCCTATAAATATTCTTCTTCTTCTTTTTTAATTGACAGCAAATATATATATATATGTATATATATATATATATATAT
>NW_015644337.1:546272-550155 GCF_001515625.1 Sinocyclocheilus rhinocerous
AATTTTTTTTTTTTTGAGGTAAAGATGGTTGAGAGTCATCTGCATCCCTACAATCTGCTGTTTGGTGCTAAAATGCAATGCCTGCCACAACATAATAACATTTTCTCTCTATTTAAGCGTAATATACAGATACAGCTATAAACAAGCAATCTGTAGGTTATTTTTCCTGGGAAATGTAAACACTGATTCTGTTCATTTGAGTCACCCAACTACCCCAATAGAAGTAACTGCTCAACCAATGACATGAATTTGTGGGCGGGGCTATCTGTTTGTCCTACCAATGGCACACCGGGGAAACTATCCATAAACAAGCGTCATTATTTTTCCAATTCCCAGAGGTAGAGGAATAAAACACTTCACCTTTAGGAGTTGTAATCCAGTCCACCGATCTACAAATCTATAATTTATACTTCATTCACCTCGTCTCTCTCACACACTATTTTATTCTCTCACTCCCTGCGTGGGTTTAATATGTGTCATTGTCCTTGCCTGTCCCGAGCTGTATCAGTAGAAAGTTTGTGTGTCTGCTCAGATTAGTGACCTCTCTGATTTGGCTCTGTGTAAATCAGTGCTGCCTCTGAGAACATAGACCAGATTAGATCAAAGTAACGCTTGCAGATCCAGCCTGGCATGAAGCGCCCCACCGTCTCCCTCCCATATTCCGCTCCTTATCCGCCAGCACTCTTTTTTTGGACACGTCTTTTGTTCGTACAATGTCTTGAGCAAAAAAATATATGGAGATTAAGTGTGCATTCTGCAGGTCTGATCAAATCTCTAGCAGAAGGAATTTAATACAGTGCTTCAAACCTCAAAGAAGTGTTCAACACCCTCTAGTGGAGGAAAGAGAGAAGAAAAGCTACAGTCACAAAGGATTTATTGATTGCTATTAATACCTTACATCAGTTTTAACAAGAGTACCAAAATAACCCTGTAAACTCAACCCGTTTGTGAGCTGAAGTCTGGTTTCTGAAGCTTCCAGAAATTGTTGTAACTGGTAACCTCAAGGTCACTGTCGCTTCAGGTTAATCATTTAAAAATAATCCCATTAAAAATTCCCATTAAAGTCCTCACACATTAGGACTAGACATTTTTTAAAAAGTATAGTTCTTTGGAAAGTATTTCCATCCATCCCTGAGTTCATTTTCCCATTCATTCGCAGCATTCCGAGCCTTCTGATATGGCAAAGGGAATTACATTCCAACTCCAGTTCCATCACACTCCGACTCTGGCAAATTCCTCATAATGCTACAGTGACATTTAAAGATGCAATCCTTCCCATAAGCCCCTACTTGAAATGGCACATATCCAGGAGTTGATTGTAATATCAAGAGAGAAAAAAGGGAAATACTAGGCCAACGTAATAAGCTCTGAAAAAACCTTCTCGTCCTGTGCTAGAACTATCAGATGAAATTAAACTGAATATTGCACAAGAATTACAGCATACCGGCAAAATTGCATGCAAGAGCCAAAAGACTCTTTAACATACTGTGTAGCTTTACATATAATCACTATATATTACAGATCATTTTAATAAAAAAAAGCATAATATAATATAATATATAAAGTGACAATTATTTTCATATCAAATAACTATAAAATAATAATAAAGTGCTTTATCATGTTAAAATGCTTTGATAAGGGAAAAAGTTTATATTTAAAAAAGATTAATAACAATAAGGTGTTTTATAATTTTATGCGTATTTAAAATGCTTTGAATAAGGTAAATATAAGTGACATTGTTTTCAAGACAAAAAAAACGTGACTTCCTCATTGACATTACTATAATGCAAAAAATTATATATTGCTTAAATGATTTATATATTATTTATAAATAAATAAAAATAAGCATGTAGTAGTATAGTTGTAGTAGTAGCAGTAGTAGTAGTAGTAGTAATAATATTAATCATATAATATGGTGCTTTACCATGTTTAAGCTTATTTAAAATGCTTTAAATAAGGTAAAGATAATTAATATGAGCCATTACTGTGATGCCAAAAATTATATATTTTTAAAATTTGATAAATGTTAAAAAAGATAAATGTATAAATTATTTGTACATTATTTATAAATAAATAGAAAATATAAGCATATAATAATAATAATAATAATAATAATAATAATAACATCCTTTTCCCGATATATTCACTCTCCCTCCTCTGAACATGTCCAAACTGTCCAAACCTGGCCTCTCTAACTTTGTCTCCAAAACATCTCACATGTGCTGTCCCTCTGATGTACTCATTCCTGATCCTATCCATCCTCGTCACTCCCAAAGAGAACCTCAACATCTTCAGCTCTGCTACCTCTAACTCTTCCTCCTGTCTTTTCCTCAGTGCAACTGTCTCCAAACCATACAACATCGCTGGTCTCACTACTATCCTGTACACCTTTCCTTTCATTCTTGCTGGTACTCTTTTATCACACAACAAACCTGACACTTTTCTCCACCCATGTAGGCAAACATCAATGCCTTGAATTTTATGCGAGCAGCTATTGGTAGCCAGTGCAAATTGATAAACAGAGTGTTCACCACAGCCATCTCCATACTTTTAGCAAAGTCTACCAACCTCTGTCCTTCTGGGTTCCTTTCCTGAAGACCGAACCTCCCCATCACTTCCTCATCCCCACTATTCCCTTCACCAACATGTCCATTAAAGTCTGCCCCTATCACCACTCTCTCACCTCTGGGAACACTCTGCATCACTTCCTCAAGCTCGCTCCAGAATCTGTCGTTCTCCTCTTGCTCACAACCTACTTGTGGAGCATAAACACTAACAACATTCAACATCACACCCTCAATTTCCAGCTTCAGACTCATCAACCTATCTGACACTCTCTTTACCTCAGGTGGCTAGATAAACTTGCCTAGCAAACTGATCCCATTAAATGCCCATGGACGTGTAGGAGATGTTAAAGGATAATTTCAAATTAGACGCACCTTCACTGGTCTCATTTTTGGACAAACAGTCGAGTCAATACACAGGCGACGTTATTGTCACATCAGATCAAGGTCAGCGCTCCATTTTAATCTGAATCTTCGTGACTGTGGCGCTGACGAACGTTTAAACTGCAGCATTCATTCAGCCTGCCATCAGATTTCACCTCTTAGCTATCGTAACTCAACATCCGGCTGTCTGTCATCGGCCCTGACAAGCTCCAGGTTCATATTTACTCGTATTGTCTTGATTACATGATGCCTGTCATTATGGCCTCGTGATAAACATCTGTAACAAGCTGTCACATTAATGCGCAGATATACTTTCTCTCTGTTCTTTCTGAATCTTAATGATTCTTACGCTCCACACTGTGCTTCCAGGTTACACAGGCTGACTGTACTGTACTCTATCACCACAAATACCAGCATAACACGCATGACTCTAAAATAATGCAATAAATATGAACTTAATAACATCAGCTGTGACATAAAACGCCCTAATGTGCATACAGTGCCTTGCGAAAGTATTCATACCCCTTCTTTTTTTTTTATGTTGCTGCTTTATGTTAAACTGCTTTAAATTACTTTTTTCAACATCAATCTACACTCCATACACCATAATGGTAAAGCAAAAAACAGGTTTTTAACATCTTTGCAAATTTATTAAAAATAAAGAACTTAAATGATTCCATTGCATAAGTATTCATATTATCTGGGACAGTTGAAATTTAGCTCAGGAGCATTCATATTGCTTATAGATGTTACTACACTTCGAGTGAAGTTAACCTGTGGCAAATTCAATTGAATGGGTATGATTTGGAAAGGCACACACATCTTAATAAAAGGTCTATCAGCTGATAATGCATATCAGAGCCAAAACCAAGCCCTGAGGTCAAAAGAACTGCCTGTAGAGCTCAGAAACAGGTTTGCGTCAAGCCACACATCTG
>NW_015644337.1:550170-552581 GCF_001515625.1 Sinocyclocheilus rhinocerous
GGAGAAACCTACAGAAGGACAAACATCACTGCAACACTCCACCGATCTGTGCTTTATGGCGTTGTGGCCAAACTCAATCCTCTCCTCGGTGTAGACACATGAAAACACACTTGGAATTTGCATAAAAACACCTAAAGGACCCTCAGACTCTGGGAAACAAGAGTCTCTGGTTCGATGAACCTCAATTCCAAGCATCATATTTGAAGAAAACCAGCTCTGCTCATCACCTGCAGAGTACCATCCCAAAAGTAAAGTGTGCTGGTAGCAGCCTCACGCTGTGGGGCTGTTTTTCAGCGGCAGGGACTGAGGGAGTAGAAGAAAAGCTCAGTGCACCAAAATATAGAGATAGCCTTAAAAAAAACTCAATCGCATTCAGAAACTCAGACTGAGCAGAAGGTTCACCTTCCAACAGGACAATGAACCTAAGCACACAGCAAGAGTGGCTTATATACAACTTGTCAGCCAAATGCTGATGTGCAAAGCTTGTCGCATCATACCCCAAAAAGACTTGATGCTGTAAAAGTGCTTCAGCTAAGTACTGAGTTAGTGAATACTTATGCAATGTACTTATTTCAGTTTTTTTTTTTTTTAATAAATTTGTTGTTGTGACAATTCTGTTTTTGATTTGTCATTATGGTGTATGGAGTGTAGGTTGATGTGGGAAAAAAAGTAATTTAAAGCAGTTTAACATAAGGCTGCAACATAACAAAACGTGAAAAAAATGAGGGGGTATGAATACTTCTGCAAGGCACTGTAACTGATAACAAAAATAAGGA
Source organism: Sinocyclocheilus rhinocerous (assembly GCF_001515625.1). NCBI lineage: Eukaryota > Metazoa > Chordata > Actinopteri > Cypriniformes > Cyprinidae > Sinocyclocheilus > Sinocyclocheilus rhinocerous. The sequence continues at coordinate 550,947 of NW_015644337.1, forward strand.
GCATAATAATTTAAAATATAAAGTGTTGTGCAGGGTAATTAGGTGATGATAATGATGATGATGACAATAATAATAATAATAATAATAATAATAATAATAATCTAGTTGAGCTCCATGATCATATGTGCAGATGGGAGAAATCTAGAGAAGGACAAATATCACTGCAACACTCCACCGATCTGGGCTTTAAGCTGGTGTGGCCAAACTCAATCCTCTCTTCACTTAAGACACATGAAAACACACTTGGAATTTGCATAAAAACACCTAAAGGACCCTCAGACTCTGGGAAACAAGAGTCTCTGGTTCGATGAACCTCAATTCCAAGCATCATATTTGAAGAAAACCAGCTCTGCTCATCACCTGCAGAGTACCATCCCAAAAGTAAAGTGTGCTGGTAGCAGCCTCATGCAGTGGGCTGTTTTTCAGAAGCAGGGACTGAGGGACTCGTTAGAGTAGAAGAAACGCTCAGTGCAGGGCCCAGCCACAGCCTGGGATTGAACCCAATCAAATATTTCTGGAGAAACCTGAAAAAGTCTGTCAGCCAAATGCTGATGTGCAAAGCTTGTCGCATCATACCCCAAAAAGACTTGATGCTGTAAAAGTGCTTCAGCTAAGTACTGAGTTAGTGAATACTTATGCAATGTACTTATTTCAGTTTTTTTTTTTTTTAATAAATTTGTTGTTGTGACAATTCTGTTTTTGATTTGTCATTATGGTGTATGGAGTGTAGGTTGATGTGGGAAAAAAAGTAATTTAAAGCAGTTTAACATAAGGCTGCAACATAACAAAACGTGAAAAAAATGAGGGGGTATGAATACTTCTGCAAGGCACTGTAACTGATAACAAAAATAAGGAGCATAATAATTTAAAATATAAAGTGTTGTGCAGGGTAATTAGGTGATGATAATGATGATGATGACAATAATAATAATAATAATAATAATAATAATAATAATAACAATATTAATAATTTACTGCAAACAATTTTAAATATTATGCTTTAACCATAAAAACAGTGATCTGTCATGACCAATGCTTATCAAAATAAAGGACCTTGCTTCCCCCACCCCCCACATAACAATAAGCAATATATTAAAATAAAATATAATGACAAATATTATTTTAATGACAAATAACCAATACAGCAATACAAAAAAGAAAAAAATTCATTGTCATTACTGTAATGTGAAAAATAAAACAATATATTATTTAAAATATTTAAAAAGTTTATACAGTATTTATTATTAATAATAATAATAATAATAATTTACTGTAAAAAGTACTCTTTTTCTTGTTAAATAATATATTTCCACCACAAATTATAAGTTAATTTATCATTCTTTTTTTTTCACATTAAATGTTCAGTAAAATTACAAATACTTTCCTAGTAGATCTAATAAATTGCAAGTCTTTTTTATTACAGTTTACTAATTAACAGGATTTTACTGTAGTTGGTTCAAAACATCTTATATACATCTTATATACAATACTTCTGATTTAGATATTTATTCATGTCCATCAACTTCTGGGTGTCAATAGATTGCTTTCTGCATGCAGAAGAGTGTAGATACAGCATCTGCTGGCAGTGAGTATCTAGTATCTGCCCACTCTAACCTGCCAAACAATGACCCCCTA
>NW_015644337.1:554250-562517 GCF_001515625.1 Sinocyclocheilus rhinocerous
ATTGCTTTCTGCATGCAGAAGAGTGTAGATACAGCATCTGCTGGCAGTGAGTATCTAGTATCTGCCCACTCTAGCCTGCCAAACCATGACCCCCTAAATTTAACCCACAAGCCTTTGCTAGCCTGCCAAACCATGACCCACTAAATTTAATCCACAAACCTTTAACCACAAAAACACATCATAGAACCCTTGCTCTCAATATCAAGGGTTTCTCTAGTTGCCCTACATCTTCTTATAAGCTTATCACACTATGCTTAACACTAGGTTAAGGCTACTGAAAACACTCGGATATTAAGCTTTTGTGGTGCTAAACCTAAATTGCAGTGTGAATTACTAACCCAAGGTCAATTACGAACCACGAAACAGGAAGCAAGGTAACCTGTCTGGCCTGGAGAGTTGTGCTGACTCTCTCTGTGGTATTGTGTTTGACTGTATTTTAACATGTGCACATGCTCATACGGCGCTCATTAAGGCTGCTGCATGACTGTGGCTTAACGAGCCATTAAAGAGCCATTAAGACTCATTAAAGCACAGTCATGCAGGCTTAGCACTCAACAAGCCCCACATTTTGATAGATCATAAACCATAAGACAAACACGCAGGACGTGCTTCAGTTTAAGGAGTTACTAGCTCAGATCTCGAATTGCTACAATCGGACTAACTTAAATTCACTGACTTAAGGTTGACTTTAAGCGTTTAGTTTGGCATTCATGTCTAACAAATACAAAGGCTATCCATTTCCTCCATTACACTCATGACATCCTCTAATAAATAATAAATCATCAGTTCATGCATACATGGGTACTGTGACATGACAGTCACAGAAGTGTCCTGCGGTGTAACATGCTATTCTCTATCCGAACAACATTTTCTAATTTATTATGCATGCATTTTATGACCTTATGTTAATTGAGAGACTGCATGGAATATTTGAACTTGTAAACATTCATTTGTCACACCGCAGGGCCATTTAGTGAACTGCACAATGCAAAAAGTTAATTAAAAAACTATTATTATCATGATCATATCTAAACATTATCCTAAAATTGTATAAGGAATCTAGTTATCATGCCTTTTTAAAAGTTTTTAAAGTTACATATTGTATAGTATATATAAATCAATACATTTTATCCTAAAATATTAACATAAAATATATTAACATATTAAAAATGGTCTGTCCTGGTTCTCTATGTTAATTAGCCACATGCATGGCTTCAGTGATTTGCAACTCATTTCACAGTGTTTTTACAAAATCAATAAAAATATAAGTAGTTAATATTATAAACAATTTAACAAGAACATGTATAAAAAAAATCTCTTTATTTAATTTGAATTTGTGAAATTGGTGTTATCAATGTTAAAATACAATAAAAATAAAATAACTAATTTACAAAAATTACAAAAAGTTGTAAAAGGTCAAGGTTCAAATGTGCACATAATGACTATGTACTGTATATAAGTAACTCAAACATTGGCATATTTCCAATAATATACATTGTTATCAAATAAAGTCATCACATACATTTAATTTGCCAAAGGTCATGATCAAGTTATCACCTTGAATATTAAAATGGCTGTTTTATGGCATATGGCATATTTAATTAAATTTAGTGCAAAAATGCACTGTAAAAAATATTGTCCAATGTTATATATAAAACGATTATTGAAGTAGGTTTTACAAGAAAATACTGTTCGAGTTAATACTGTTTTTGATCTACTACAACATTTTTACGTCTATTTCAATGTGTTACTTGCTGTTAATTTGTAATTATTTGTGAAATTTACTAGCAATCTGAGCGAAAATTGTTTCAAATGAAATCCTACAAAACTTTTTGTTCAGTGTGTCTCAACATTTGAGGCAGTCTAATCAAAAATTGTGTAAAAAAAAATCACTATCACATCACATCACAGATAAATAATGCTCACTGAATTGTAGGATGAAGAATTTCCACACAGTGGTTATATTGCACATTAAATGCAAGAACGCGGAAAAAAGAAACTTGAAAAAACACGGTAACCGGTTTCAGCATTAACACGTGCCCCTTATACATAAATCTTATCTTAAACTCTCAATATAGGAGAAAAAAAAAAAGCTTATAACCTTCTTCACACGGCTTCTCTCTCATCAGCATTATTCTTGACCATCAGAAAGGACACGAATCTGGTCCTGGACCAGCGCCTGGGACATTCTGTAAAGATCTCTATTAACCCAGAGTCCTAGAAGGATGCAAAGAGTCCATCCATCAAGATCTTTTCCCCCAAACACATTTCTCACTCACTGTCAACCTTCTTAGCACAACAAGCCGATTTTCTTTTTCTTTTTCTGGTCTGTTTTTGCGTGAGAGTGAGGATTTTTTCCAGGCTGTTTAACTGTAATAACATCTGAAAGGCAGCAGATTACGCTGGAATAGAAAATGTGTTGCAGGGGCAACGATCCATTTTACTTGACACATGTAGCCGTAGACTCCATATGTCTTATATGGCACTGCTGTTAACGCTAAACTCCAGTGCATGTTGGGTTATGGTGCGCAGCAAAAGCATCTACTGGGTTTTCATGTATAGATACGTATATGTGTGTGTGATGTGTGGGCTATTTGAAGTGAAGTGAAGTGTGGCCAAGTATGGTGTCCCATACTCAGAATTTGTGCTCTGCATTTAACCCATCCAATTGCACACACACACATACACAGTAGTGAACACACACCCGGAGCAGTGGGCAGCCGGGGAGCAGTTGCTCAAGGGTATTGATAGGGTATTGTCGTGGTATTGAAGATGGAGAGAGCACTGGTTATTCACTCCCCCCACGAAAATTCCTGTCGGACCTGAGACTCGAACCTGTGACCTTCGGGTTACAAGTCCGACTCTCTATCCATTAGGCCACGACTGCCCCAGTTTGGAGTGCGGGATCATGATAAGACGGCCTTAAGCTGCGGTTGTGGCATCCCCTCATCCAGATGTCACTGGGACTGCTTTAACAGCAGCGTATCTGCTTCCCTCGGCTCACACACAACACTCGCGTTCTCCAGCTCGCACTGCCACCAACCCACTCACACAGAGTAATCTGCGTATAAACATACCACTTTGTTTTGTAATCTGGCTTGTGGATTGACACCCATTCGCCCCTCGGTCTCCCATGTGTTGAAAATGTAGTAACTTTCAGTGACCTTTTGCACAGGGAAGGGACGCAGCTGTGTTAGTCACATCTGTAGAGTGAAAAATACTTGATTTTACAAAAATACTTGTATATTACTATACTTAAGGCCATATACTAAACAGGGCAAATTAGCGTTAGAGCGCAATTCCATGAAAGCACTGATGGGAGGGGAAAATTCTGGATTAAAGGTGCACATTAAAGAACACAGATGCGACATAGTGCAATCTACCAAGAGCAATGCAAATTACCACCTGTTTTTTTGGGGGGCTTTAAATAATGGTGCAAATACCAGTAATTTGACAAGGGCAAACGTTAGTAAATGGCATTGCATGATTCATTTAAATACTCTCCTTCCATTAATTTACCAATTGAAACGGAAACTCCTACAAACGCTTATTCAATAAGGTGAGTCGCAAAAATAACTGTCCACGCCTTTTTAGCGCTAATTTCCCACTGTGTGTCTTTAATAAATCCTGACAGTAGTTTTTAAACGCCAAATGAGGGTTTGCGCCGGCGCAAGCTGATAGTAAATCTGGCCCTTAAAGGGGTAGTCTGCCTAAAAATGAACTTTTGTCATGATTTACTCATACTCATGGCACTACAAACCTGGGGTGCATTTCGCAAAAGCATTGTTAGCCAACAACTGTCACAAGTTACGTTGAACTCTATTGGTAATGATGGAACTTGTGACCGTAGTTGCTTTTAGGAAACACAACCCTCTATGACTTTTGTGGAACAAAAAAGATGTTTTGAAAAATTCCTGTTTCTATCTGTGCTTTTTGTGCCCATACAGTGAAAGTCAGTGGAGTTATTTTGTACCACACTGATTAGTGTTGACATTGTTACTAAAATTAAAATGAATAGGCCTACTAAAACTATTAAAGGGTTAGCTCACCTGCGCGGCAGTCTTCTTGTAGCTTTATAAAATTACGGTTGAACCACTGATGTCACATGGACTATTTTAACAATGTCCTTACTACCTTTCTGGGTCTTGAACGTGTCAGTTGTGTTGCTGTCTATGCAGGTCAGAAAGCTCTCGGATTTCATCAAAAATATCTTAATTCGTGTTCTGAAGATGAACGAAGGTCTTATGGGTTTGGAACAACATGAGGGTGAGTAATTAATGACAGAATTTTCATTTTTGGGTGAAATATCCCATACTGTTTGCTAATGCATAAAATAAATATAATAAAAATAAAATAAAATAAAATATGAAAATTAGAAATGTTGCCTTGGCAACTAACTGAAATTTTTTTTTATGTTGAAATCGTAATATTAAGAAATGTTTTAATCTTCTTGTGTTGTAAATAATAAATACAAAAATAAAATAAAATAAAATAATATGAAATAATACTGCCATTGACTTTTATCATACAGACAAAAGCAATTAAAACATTCTCCAAAATATCATTAAAATAAATTCAGAAGAAACTCATACAGGTTTGGAACAACATGACAGTGAGTGAAAATGTTTTTTTTGTTTTTTTTGTGTGAACTATCCCTTTAATACTTAAGTAATAAAAAAATGTTTTAAAAAAAGTTGAATTCTTGCTGAGTTTCATTATCATAGTCATCATCAGAGTCAAAATACAAAATATACATGTTGTTGGTTGCCAGTGTATAGCTATGCTGTTGCTAAGGTGTTCAAAATGGATGGTAGGTGGTTGGTAGGTGATTGCTTACACAAAAATTATGTTAACCTAATAATGTGCCATGTGGTAACCTTGAGAAAATTACCTGAATTTAAGTCAAAAATATTGCCTGCTTTAATGCAAATCTAGGTGATTTTTTTCTAAGCTGTTTTTTTTGGGCCGTCAGGTCAATCTCATAAGTTTGATCACTTTAAAATGTAATAGCACACCTCTTCTCTACAAGCCACATGATTCATGTCTGGGTTAGTGATTTGAACAAACTCTTAACCCTACGTATGAACAATAAATAACCACTTGTAAAATGCAAAATGTAAAAATACATTTGCAAAGGCATGCATTTGTAAAAAATGACATAAACATTACAGATGTAATATTCCCATTAAGAATCTTATGCTGCAGTGCAGGGGAGCAGAGACATGCTTGGTGTTTGCTGTTGTTTTTCTTTGCATCCTTCAGCGTTCTGTTTTCTTCTTTGCCAGAGGACATTATAGTGGACAAGGTGCACTTGGATTGCATTCTGAATACAAATACAAACACGTGTTTTGTTGACAGTTACACCTGAGCGCCAACGGAGATTCCCCGCTACCGGAGCTTCGTGTGTGAGAGAGACATGTGCGTAATCACATTTCCACCTGCAGTCAAAGGAGAAATGTTCATTTCCTGCCCGTTTCTCAGAGGAATTACACTGATTGACAGATTATGTGGCCATGGGAGCTTGTTGGTTAAAAATGTACAATTTCCCCTACATGACCTTGGAGCAATCCTGCAAGCTCTGCTCTTTCATCTGTCCCACAGTGGCCACGTCACGCTTGTCATGTAATATTGTTGGGTTGAACTCATTTGCATCACTAACCTCTCTCCCCTTTAAAATAAGTTCATAATAAAGAGGCGTTACAATCACTAGCATTTCCATTCTCGAAATATGGTAACATCTATCTATCTATCTATCTATCTATCTATCCTTCTTTCTTTTTTATCTAGATCTCTCAGGAGAAGCTTTAGTGCAAAAAAATTAACTTTAATATAAATTAAATATAAATCTAAAAACAAAAATAAATATAAACAAAAAAATCAGAGTCAAATTCATAGGGAGAACAGACAAATGTGTCTAGAATGGAATGCTAGCTTACTGAATACTGTGTAGTATATATTTGCACATTTATCAGTATAAACTGGATTGTGTGTACATTTAAAAACAGTAACAGAAACAGCAGGTATTATTACATAAATGTTTCAAAAAATACTATGCTACATTGCATATTTAATTCTTGTAATTGAAAATGATTATTTTGCATTTCTGAATTGTATGCTATTCCGAACACAGCCAGTTGTTAAAACACTTGCGGCATTTGTGACAAACTAATATATTTTTTTAAAAGTCTCCATATTTTGAGAATGACCGTTAAGTGTGTGTTGTTGTTATCAGGTTCTCCTCACCGATGGAGTTAGTTTAGTGTCATTGAAACCTTTCATTAAGCTGATCAGCTCTGGGCGACACATAATGTAACAACTTGCTGACGAGGCATTGTCCTGTACGGTGTGATGCAGCGCTGGATGCTGTTTCTGAGAGACAGATCTCATCAAGCGGTGTGAGCAGTGCCAGTCACTCATCTAAAATACTGGACTCGTCTTAAAGGAACAGCTCACCCAAAAATAAAACACCACCATTTACACACCCTCATGTCGTTCAAAACCTGTATGACTTTTTGTCCACACTTTGAGAACACCTACCTCATGTGAAAAGTTTTGGTCAGTTCCTCACACTAAGCTATTGTATGAATTCAGAATATGTGGAATACAGTCACATAGACTCAAGAGCTGCGCGGACATTCTGTTAAACATCTCCCGTTGAGTTGCACAAAGGAAAGAAAGTCATAAGAGTTTAAAACTACATAAGAGTGAGTAAATGAGGACAGAATTGTAATTTTTGGTGAACAGTCACAGTTCAAACGGTCATTGAATTTACTGCACTGTCATTATGGCTTTCAGCGGCATCTTCATAAAACCACATCTATTCATTAAACTGCCAGCAAGAGCAGCACTGCTGCCCCAGTGTAATTCATTTACTCCATGCGTCTCTGTGCAAAGATTGAATGTCGTTCTGTGGCATTGGGTGATCTCAGACAACAATAATGAATGTAATGTAATTCCTCACATCGACTGTTGAAATGTTTTAGTCCCACTGTTACTGAAGTGTGGTGTTCACCTGTGGTGTATAGCACTACCGACTCTGTGTTTGTATTACACAAGCAGGTTTTTGTGGAATATCGGTGTGTGTTTGGTGGATATGTGGTGCGTGTTCGGCCGTAGTAGGGATTAAGACAGCATCTGTTTAGAAATGTCTGTTTGACTGCTGATTTGACCCATTTGCACTGGTCGACACCCTGCTACACAGAAAACAAATCTTACATTCGAAATACAGAGTTTATGAAGAAATAAAGTGGTGCTTGTTCATGCAAACGTTGCCACCTTGATGCTAGTGTGTAATAACAGGATTATTAAAATAAACAGGATTATTTTGGTATTATTATTATTTTAGTTTGGATTAATATTTTAGATTATTTTTGTTTTTATATTTTCTGATTTCATTTTAATTTTAGTTAATGGTTCAGTAATTCAAACATTATTTTAACAGTTTTTTTTATATACATTTTATTATTTTTTGTTTTAGTTTTAGTTATTTTAGTACATGGTTACACTAAATTAAAATGAGAAATGTTCCCTCCTTTTTTTAGTTAATGCAATTTTAATGCAAGTTTTTTATGGTTTTAGTTAATAACCTGATTGTACGTTGTTGCTAAGGTTCTGCTAAGCAGTTGCTGAGATTAAAAATAAAACAAGCTGTCAACTTTCTCCTATTTTATAGGGAATAAATGTTTGCACCAAAATGTAAATGCATCTATCTATCTATCTATCTATCTATCTGTCTGTCTGTCTGTCTGATCTATCTGTCTGTCTGATCTATCTGTCTGTCTGTCTGTCTGTCTGTCTGATCTATCTGTCTGTCTGATCTATCTGTCTGATCTATCTGTCTGTCTGTTTTGTCTGTCTGTCTGTCTGTCTGTCTGGCTGGTCTTTCTGTCTGTCTGTCTGTCTGGCTGTCTGGCTTTCTTTTTATATGTATGTCTGTCATTCTGTCCATCTATCTAATTTATCTATCAATCTTTCTGTCTGTCATTGTCTGTCTGTCTCTGTCCATCTGGCTTTCTTTTTATATGTCTGTCTGTCATTCTATCTATCTAATTTATCTATCAATCTTTCTGTCTGTCTGTCATTGTCTGTCGCCACATCCATCTGTCGTTTTATCCTTCTGTCTGTCTTTCTGTCTTTCTATCGTCTGTGTCTGTATGTCTTTCTTTCACTCTTTCCATCATTCCGTCATTCTATCGTCTATCTCTGTCTGCTGATCTATCTATCTATCTATCTATCTATCTGTCTGTCTGTCTGTCTGGCTGCCTGGC
>NW_015644337.1:562897-563431 GCF_001515625.1 Sinocyclocheilus rhinocerous
GTCTGTCTGTCTGATCTATCTGTCTGTCTGTCTATCTATCTCTCTGTATGTCTATCTGTCTGTCTGTCTGATCTATCTGTCTGTCTGTCTGATCTATCTGTCTGTCTGTCTGATCTATCTGTCTGTCTGTCTGATCTATCTGTCTGTCTGTCTGATCTATCTGTCTGTCTGTCTATCTATCTCTCTGTATGTCTATCTGTCTGTCTGTCTGATCTATCTGTCTGTCTGTCTATCTATCTCTCTGTATGTCTATCTGTCTGTCTGTCTGATCTATCTGTCTGTCTGTCTGATCTATCTGTCTGTCTGATCTATCTGTCTGTCTGTCTATCTATCTATCTATCTATCTATCTATCTATCTGTATGTCTGTCTGTCTGTCTGTCTGTCTGATCTATCTGTCTGTCTGATCTATCTGATCTATCTATCTGTCTGTCTGTCTGATCTATCTATCTGTCTGTCTGTCTGATCTATCTGTCTGTCTGATCTATCTATCTGTCTGATCTATCTGTCTGTCTATCTCTCTGTCTGTCTGTCTG
>NW_015644337.1:563441-573846 GCF_001515625.1 Sinocyclocheilus rhinocerous
ATCTATCTATCTGTCTGTCTGTCTGATCTATCTGTCTGTCTGATCTATCTATCTATCTATCTATTGTCTGTCTGATCTATCTGTCTGTCTGTCTGATCTATCTGTCTGTCTGTCTGTCTGTCTATCTAGCATTACAGTGACATGAAGTTCTTTGAATTTCAGTTCATTTTAATTCTACTTTCTTACATTTAAATGTGAATTGCAACTCTGCATTTAATTCAATGCATTTAATTCCATTCAATGCATTTAATGCATATCTCAGATATGCACACGTTTCAGTAAACAGCTTGGTAAGAAATGGTATAGTGAATGGTTAGATGAAATCTTGTTTCGCGTACAGAATCTGATTAGTGTTGCGTTGCGAGTATTGAGAGTTGACAGATAAGGCGAGTGAACGGTCGGCTCTACGCTGGTTGTGTTCTGTGTAAGCAGAGAACAGATGCATTGATCCCAGGGTTCGCTGGCTCCACACTGCACTGACTTGTCCACCACACAATAGGATGGACAAACACACACACTCTGACACAGAAGAACACACGGCATTTGAGAACCAGCACACACTCACCCTCTCCATGCCTTGGCTCAACTTTCCCAAGCTCTTCCTCTGATCATCCTCACTCATATTTGGGAAGGACAATTTTGTATCTATTTAAGCTTGTGTGTCTCTATTACTATTGCTGATACTTACTATAAGCTTACTGTATCATATGTGACCCTGGAGCACAAAACCAGTCTTAAGTCGCTGGGGTATATTTGTAGCAATAGCCAAAAATACATTGTACGGGTCAAAATTATTGATTTTTCTTTTATGCCAAAAATCATTAGGACATTAAGTAAAGATCATGTTCCATTAAGATATTTTGTACATTTCCTACTGTAAATATATCAAAACTTAATTTTTGATTAGTAATATGCATTGCTAAGAACTTCATTTGGACAACTTTAAAGGCGATTTTCTCAATATTTAGATTGTTTGCACCCTCAGATTTCAGATATTCAAATAGTTGTATCTCGGCCACATATTGTCCTATCCTAACAAACCATACATCAATGTTACATCAATGCCAAAAAATTTACCCTTATGACTGGTTTTGTGGTCCAGGGTCACATATTTGATACACAAAATTCTAAAGCCTCTAAATTATCAATGTAATCAAAACTTTGCTGAAAAACCTGTTGTACACTATCTACTAGATGCCTTCTGTTGTCTGATTGATAGTTTATACTTTTTTACCAAGTAAAAGTCCTTTTAGTATCATTTTAAAACGTCCCCCTTCAGGTTGTGGTACATGTGGTACTTTTTGCTGTGAAACTCTTACTGATTTTTGTAAAGTAAACGTACTGTAAGAATACCTTTTATACTGTTAGTCATATTTCAAGATGAACACTTACTGGACTGAAACAAATTGAAATGATCCATTCATAATATTTTAGAAAAATTGTGTTAAAAAGTGAAAATATGATACATCAGACTTTTGAGCAATGTTTATTTGCACGTCTCTCAATTATCATTGTATTATTATGGCATGTATTATTATATGGTTTGCCGCACAATAAAAAACACAGAGCTTTGATGATAAAGCTAAGCATTTAAATATCATCTTACTAAGACAAATTATTGGGAGATAAAGAGTGACAAATGATTTAGTCTGCTATACTGTTACAAAGATCTCATTGATATCATATGAGCCATAAAAGCCAGATGTATCAAATATGATACTCAACAAAAAATTAAATATGCATTTTTTAGATTTAAAAAAAATATTGTATCTAAAGGTTCAGAAACATTCTATTATTTTAAATGTCAGGCTTTAAAGGGTTAAATTAGCTCTACAACTGAACAAACATCAAACCTTAAGGAGAAAACTGAGCCATATCTAGGACCTAAAATATCATAGAGACTTGTTTTTTTTCTCTTTTAACCTTTGGCCAATAAACACAACTCCCAACCACCCAAAACACCCCAGCAACCACCTATAATTTTGAAAAACCTCTAGCATTGTTGAGGCAAGTGCAAATTGCAAACTCTGTACTGTCTCATCCGTGTGAAAAATGTGAACAATTGTAGCTTTAGCTTGTTACTGGGACAGTTCCCTCAAAGGTACACCTTTGAGCCTTATCTACTCCAAAGGGTGCATATTAGTAACTTAAGGTAATAATTTGCACCCCTAAGGCACTAATATATTTCTTATAAGGGTTAATTAGGTTCAAAGGCGAACCTTTGAGTTTATAAGCCCAATGACAAGATAAAGCTATCGTTTTTGCAGACTTACAGGAGGTTAACCTTGAGAAACCTAGTGAAGTGCTTCTTAACAGGTTGAAAGAAAAACTGAAAAATTAGATATGATTTCTCAACTGATCTTCACAAGATTATACAGAATGTCAACGCCTGCAATTAAATCATGAATGAGGAGAGAACACCTCATAGTCTTGACGTAACAGCCGGCCACTTGACGTAACTGTCCTACACTTCTACAGCGTACACTGTGTCCTTCATAGTACACACTACACACGCAGTGCCAACCCTACACAGATCTTCTGTACATTTTGCAGCAAATATGCTTACAGAGACAATTAAATCCAGCTTATAACTATACAACATAAATAACTCATCATCAAATGAGCTTAATTGTAGACATTATTCCTGTGAGGGCAAAGTTTATTCTTATTATTAAAAGTAAAATCATATCAGGTCATATCTCAGCTTACAAAACACTGTTCTAATAATAATAATAATAAAAAAAAGTATTTCTCTGAAAGCACTGCTCTGAAGGAGAACAAGGACACAAGGGCAATCAGGTCATTCTACAAAATCTTTCAATTTTTCACATAAATGCTAATAAATGACATTTCTACCCATATTCCACACATATATTTAAAATCAAGTTGCTTTTACTAATCATGTCCTGTTTTACTATTTATTATTTTATTCCTGAAAATCATCTTGATATGACTGATGACTGAAGAGTTGTAATTATGATTGAGATGATGTTTTTCCATTCGCTCCGGAGCATGTATTTAGCCGGGCTCTTTCTAATTTTGAAACTGTTACCCACCACTGCGATTTCCTAATAACTTTCCCTGAACATTTTGTACAAGATTACTTGTGATTGGATCTGATAGACCAGCTTTTGTCTTTTTCTAGCCATCCCAAATACCTCTCTTTCCATTATCCACCTTGTTCTTATGAAGCACCCTCTTCTCACTACGAAAGTGGCACATTATCACAGCTTCAGCGGGACGAATCCCAAATGCGTCAGTGTGTGCTCCATAATAACTGCTCCCAACAGTAATTACTGAAAGCTGTCATTGCTTCCTATCCAAGATCTCTCAGTTCACCTCTCAACGGAATTCAATTTCTGCCGCTTTAACATTCCAGCACAACGACTTTAACGGGAAACGCGCTCCATCTGCGGTGAGAAGTGATTGATCTTTGTTGTACCTGCAAGTCAGGAACCACAGAGTGACATACTACAGCAGCAACACGCATTAACCTACAGGTTTGTTTTCTGGTGTCGATCTGACATGAATGAAAACTTTACTATTTCAACAAGCATCCAACCTGTGGGTGCACCAGCTTGAGATGACACAGTTTCGCAGCGCTGTCCGAACACAGTAAGGCACTTTCAGGATGATTCATAGCCCAAACACACTTAGCCTTCATTTTACACTGCACAAATCCTAAACAAAATTGCCAGTTGTGTCACTAAAAGACCAAATTAACAGGTGCGCAACTTCAAAAATCCTGTTTAAAGTGCATCTACGTGTATGTGTGCGCCAGCAACATCCCTGCCAGAAGTGAAGGTGATCAGTTACCTGCTTTGGCAAACCACATCCAGCCCGGACGCCTGACAGCACATTTTCTCCTCCGTGACTCGTCCTGATTTTTTTCTTCTTCTTTTTTTCCCCTGTCCCCCCTCCTTCTTTCTCTCTCTCTCTCGTGGCTCTTGTTTGATTCTATTTCAGTGCAGACAGAACAGCCCACTGTGACAGTGGCATGGTCTCTAGCAGTTTGGCAGAAGGTCACATCATCTTCCGTGAGGGGAGGGTGGGACGGATGGAGGGAGGAGGGGAGGAAAAGAGGAGGTGGCGTGGAGAGATGGAGGGAGAGCGGATGCCAGAGGAGAAATGAGAGGCAGGAGACGGCTGTCCACAAGTGTCCTGGTGCAGACGCGCATAGAGCCCCTTGTCCAGGATGGTCACTGGTTAGGTGGACGCATGTGTCTCAACTCTCATTGGACAGGTCCAAATCAGATAAGAGCAATCAGTGCTTTTCATAAATTTGCAGTTTTGTGTCAAAAAGAACATTAGGGTAAAATAGAATTTTGAATTGTCTGTTGTTTCATGTTAAAACAAACAATAGGAAATTGAATTTTCGGTGTATTCCAAGTTCTTTTCAGTCCAACGGACAAATCTCGTTCACCTTGTTTACTTGTTTCCAGCATGTTCTTCAAGTGTAGTCCTCATTCCAGTAAAAGACACCACGGATTACTCCAAAAACTGGCAGTTAGAAGGGCACACAGGTGGCACAGGGCGACAGGCGGAGCTTCTCGTTTTAGCCGGCTGTTGATTGCTAGCCAACAGATATTTTAGCCACTGATTCCATGGAGTTTGTAATTATTTTCTTGACTTCTGTAGTTGTAAAGCGATGTCCCGTTCACAGGTGCCTCATTTCAGTTTCCCCTGACCCTTGATGTTTTGTTGGAGTTGATGTGTCCGTCTGTGGCTGTGGAGTGCACTTGCGGTTCTCAGATTACTGTAGTTGTAATCCCGGCTCCTTCTGCACTCCATATCAGAGGCAGGACTTGTGAGCCGTAATCATTATGTGGTAAGGATTTATTCTAACTCTCTCTCTCTCTCTAACCCTCCTCCCTCCCTCCCTCTAGACCATCTTCTCTCTCTCTTTTTAAATAACTCTTCTTAAACAGATGGCTTCTATGATTGGGAGGCATTTCTACTCTCATTCTTTGAAGTCCAGACATAATATTGGTAGCAATTTCATACTCTGAGAATGCAATATTTTCGGCATCGCCACAAATTTTACTTTATAATCTTGTTTGTAACCGTATACTTGTGTGTACAGCATCTAGTTTGGGTTTTACAACCGACAGCTCAAATGATGTAGCCTAATTGAAGTTTCTCTCTCTGCTAAAGCTCAGGAGGTGGATTTATCTCGCTGACTAACTGTTTTAATGGTGAAAAAGGTGTAATAAACTGTTGAGAGGCAGAAGAGATCCTACATGTTTGAATTATGCAAGTGAACACACATACAAGTACAAGCAAACATCCTTCATCCATACATTATTCTGGTCCTGGGTGCTGATTGGTTAATTCAGCAATCCTGGCATTCAAATATGCAGAGTTCAACTTGTTGACCTGAATTGCTGAAGCTGGTGCTGTAATACCCTCAAAAGTACATCTTTAGAACTTGTTTACCATTAGAGTGCATATTGGTTCTTTAAATGGAGAGCTCACCAAAAATGAAAATTCATTTACATTCCTTTACATTTATCATTTACTCACCCACGTGTCATTCAAAACCTGACTTTTTTCTTCTGTGGAACACAAAAAAAGGTATTCTGAAGAATGTTTCAGCTGCTTTTGTCCATATTGTGAAAGTCAATGTGGTTCAAAACAATTAAGCTCCAAAAATGGAGGATAGCATGAAACAATCCAAAAATTCCAAACATCAGCTAAAGTCAAATCTCATAGATTCTTGCATGTCACATGATCAAACATCATGACATTTGACAGCGAGCTGTTGAAATGGGTAGTGCAGTCCAAATTCAAAATATTGATGAGTTGATTTATCCATGTTTTGATATGCCTCTGGTCATAGAGCTTTTTAGTTAGATGCCGGGTTTTTTTAGATCAGGTACAATGTGCGATCTTTGATCTGATTCGTTTGCTCGTATTCATGGCTGCGTTACAATGTTTTTTCCACCAACTGGCAACCCGGACTGTCGAAATATTATTGGGTGGGAGGAATCACACAGACCAAAACAAAAACAGACATTCCGACACGGAATGCACATTTTCAAATTTGAATACCTGGCGGTAGCATTGTTTATCGGAGAAACAAATATGTGAACTTAGCATGTTTCCTAAATATCAAATTTATTATGGTGTTTTTATGCTTTAGTGCAGTCAAAAAATTACATACCTTTAAAGGGGTCATCGGATGCCCATTTTCCACAAGTTGATATGATTCTTTAGGGTCTTAAAAGTCTATAGCATACTTTGGTTAAAATTTCTCAATGGTAGTGTAAAACACCCTTTTTACTTTGTCAAAAACAGCTCTGTTCACAGCAAGCCATTTCGGTGCATGTCCCTTTAAATGCTAATGAGCTCTGCTCACCCCGCCCCTCTCTTTTGTGGGGTGACCAGCCATTCTCTGAGAGACAGTAAACTTTAGCTGCATTCATCGTGAAACTTACTAACTTCTACATTATTAGGAAAGGTGATTTGCAAAGATTCATTGCATTTCCTTCAGAAACAATAGTAGCGTTAATTCACTGCGTCTTCAGTGGCTCAGATGTCGGGAGTAAATGATGATTGCTATGTTAATTATTACATCCAACAACAGATCACCTCAATCGCGGTGGTTGTGTACACACACAGCCAACACACATATCAGTTCAAACAATATGTAAAAGTTAATTTTGCATCCGATGACCCCTTTAAGTTATGAGCATGTACAAATTTAGGATGCTATAACCTTCTATGATGCTATGTAGGATGCTATGTCTTCTGTCAAAGAGTTTGAACCAATCACAAAACTCTGAAACACACAATTAATCCACACCATTTAGTGGGACGTGGGAGTCAAAAATAAGTGGATATAGTAATGCTAAATGGCCAATGCACATTGTTTGTCATAAAAATACCTTTTTGTTTTGACTATATCCACACGATATTTATAGGTCTAAAAAGACCTAAAAAAAATTGCATCTGTTGGTGTGGACAGTACAATCTGTTGGTTCATGGGATCCAGGTTTGAGGCCTGGCTCATGTCCTCATCTCATCTCTCTCTCACTACCGTTCCTGACTCTCTCTGCTGTCCTAAAAATACAAGCTAAAAGCCCATAAAAGTAAATCTGGTCATAGAGAATACTAGGATATTTGCTAATCTAAATTTATTTTTACTATTATAGGGTTGTTACAACAGAGTCCTGTCAAAGTCTAATTTTGGACTTAAAAACATTTTGCAAACATTTCCAATAAGATGTTTAGAAAATATAAGATACATACATACGCTGTGTTTCGTTGTGAAAGCGAAACTACTTTGTTTGGCCTTCCAAAAGAGGACACGACTAGAAATCAGTGGTTAATTTGTATTTACAACACTGTTCCAGAACAGTTCAACCCAAATATTCAGATGTGTGCAGCACATTTTATGGAGGACTGTTTCCTGATCCTGGAAGAGTAGACTACAATGCCGGCTGTTCCGACTCACAGATTGTAAGTACGTTTTTTATATATAAAGAATTTGCCACTGACAATTTCAAACGTGAGTTTTGAGCAGTGTAGAGTAGCGCTGGTTGTTTGTCAATTCTCCGATCACAAATGGAGACATGGCTTTATGTTTACGCGGCGCGATGCAACACACTTTTCAGACTGATGAGCTTTGTAAAAATCGACGCGTTTCAGAAAGGCGGGGCATAGAGGAGAAACAATAATGTACAGTATGTGGAAAATAATGTGTTTTTTGAACCTTAAACCGCATAAACACATTTCATTACACCAAATACACAAAATAATGTTCTTTTTAGCAACATCATATGACCCCTTTAAACGCAAAGGATGGTCACACCAAATGTTGATTTAATTTAGTTAATAAAAGTTAATTGATAAAGAAAATCTATTTATGACATTATTTTTGACAGCATCCTCATTTTACAGCATTTTTACACAAGTGTCAAAAACTTTTAACAGTACTGTAGCTTTGCAGGTAGGTTTCTTGAAGCGTCTTGGAGACGTTGCCACAGTTCTTCTGGATTTAGTCTATCTCAGTTTGTTCTGTTTCTTCATGTCGTTCCAGACATGAATATATATATATATATATATATTCCATCTTACCTCGTTAAACTTTACTGACACTTTATGCTGAAATTCGCGCTCTGGTTCTGTGAACAGTAAACCCCGCCTACTTTAAGGCAGGCCTGCCTAAAATGTACCTTTTCGATAATTTTTGGCAGGCAATTAGGCCATTTCTAATCATTGTCCCCCTTAAACGTCTATGATGGTTACGTTACGACCCTGCAATGCTTAGAAACCACCCAATATTGTAATGGACAAAAACTTTGATGTTTTCTTCAGAAAAGATTAAATGTATTTTAATAAAGCTGTTTTCTTATTATAAGAATGTAATGGCCTGGAGAAGGACATCCTTTAGCAGTAGCTGCGGTCGGATGTCAGCGCTGATTGTGGCCGTTAGCACGTCAGCAGTACCCGCTGGCGAGGAGTTGGAGATTAGCTTGAACGTTTGCGGAGCAACGGCAGAAGGGACACAGGAAGACTCACAGGTGGCCGCTGGGCGGAGGAGGACACACATGTCAGGATGAGAGAAAGAGAGAGAGAGGCAGAGATGGGCATATGCTCTCTCTCCACGACTTGGCTGAGGCGTTTCACACGCTAGAACGCCGAACGGCCAACAGGAACAACAGGAGAGAGATATAAAAGAGGCAGACGAGTAAAGAGGCAGCGCTGGCACGTGTGTTTGAAATCCTGACACGTAAAGAACGCGTTCTTCCTCGTCATGTGGAAAAGTTGGTATTATTAGTCAGGGGATTGACGAAAAACGGGAAAAGGAGGGGGAAAAGGCCCAACATGGCATGGACCAGATCTTAGGGGAGACGTCCAAATATAGCCAGATGTCTCGGAGTATTGAACAACAGCAGCTCAGCTTACGTCCTCAAACCTGCCCGTCCCTCTTTTCAATGCCCTCTTGCTCTCTATTCTGCAACTTATCTTTGTTTTCCCTCGTCGCAGGACTAGAGTAAAGTGTTTTGCCTCACCATTTGACATAAGTTGAGCTGCATCAACAGTACCACTTTTCGTCCTGGTTAACAGGTACAAATAAAAATGTAAACAGATTAAAAAAAAAGGACTGAATAAAAGTGACCAGTGTTTAATACAGAAAGCAAGAAGCACATCAGAAATGCAGTAGTATCTTCAAAGACTATAGAATACCCAAGACATGTCACTCGTATAGTTTTGGGGGAAAAAATGCAACGGTCAATATGGTCGCTCTATTGAATGAAGCCCCGCCTTCTGAGCAAAAGAGCCAATCCCTAATCGGTAAAGACAGCGCATCACTGCAGCTGCCATTAGAACAAAGCCACTAGAAGGCAAGCCTGCAACCATTAGCCGAAAAAGCGTAATGGCTAAAGCTAACGCTTCCGGTCTGGCAGTACGTGGGAAAGGAGACCAGAGGCAGTTTTTTTTTGAATGGATGTCAGTGGAGGAGAGGCTTCACTACGCTGAATAAACAGCTTTTTAGAGGAAACGGCTTATTTAATGAATCGACAGCCTATCTGCTAATCTTCAAGATGTTTTACACTAAACAATACTTTTGGATTGTTTTTGATTGAGTGACATGACTTGCCTTAATAAAGGGACTTTGGTGTCATTGATATCACAGAAGTATCATTGATATACTGTTAAGTCAACCCAATATTTATTCAGACACCTTAAACATTTCTCACATTATCAGTTTATTCACTATAGTTTAGAAAATGGCAGTGTTAATTTTGACAGCAAATTTTGATTTAGTTTTAGTTCTTTATTACGTTTATTACGTATTATAGTTCATTCTTTATTACAACTTGTTTACCATATTCTTCATTCTTTCAAGCAGACATATTTATTTTCTATAAATACATTTAGATTCATCTTTAGGGCTAACTAAGTAAATTATATAATAATAACCCTGAAGTACAGCTATAATTAAAGACATATACTTGACCATATAAATATATAATTGAGAAGCCTCCACGATGTACTGATCAGTCTGTTGATCAGAGATTGCTGGACAGTGTCACATAAGGTTCAAACGCATTTATGCAGTCCTGAGGAATAGAAAGCAGTTGTTATTAAGCATCTGGGCGAACAGCTGCAGCCAAGTACTGGAGCTGTTGGATGGTGCCAAACCAGATAAAACTTAAACTACATTCAATTTGTGCACTTCTTTAAACTTGGTGTACACTCTTAAAGGGTTAGTTCACCCAAAAATTAAAATTGGCTTGTGTTTTACTCACCCTCGAAGCATCCTAGGTGTATATGAGGTGTATCATCTTTCAGATGAATCCAGTTGGAGTTATATTAAAAATTGTCCTGGCTAATGGCTATTCCAAGCTCTATCACTGCAGTCAGCGGGTGTTGCAGTTGAACAGTCCACAAGTCG
>NW_015644337.1:574115-575386 GCF_001515625.1 Sinocyclocheilus rhinocerous
CTTGTTTACCATATTCTTCATTCTTTCAAGCAGACATATTTATTTTCTATAAATACATTTAGATTCATCTTTAGGGCTACTGAAGTTTTTCAGTCAAGTCTTTCTTTTGTTGCTTGATTAACATCAACGACTCGGACAATAGCAACTAAATTAGGCTGCTATCCCTTTAAAACCATTTTGTGTGTAATTCTCCGTTCATGCGACGCGAAAGAGTACTCGGGCGCTGTGAGACGCGCTTTCCGTGTGTGTATGCTACAGTGTCTGCGCTCAGAAAACCGGACCGAATTGAGCTCTCTCTTGCGTCAACAGATTTATCCATATGTCTGGTCTTCTCTTACTCCCACATATTGACATTTTTTAACGTTTTATGCGACGTGCAGCAAGTGTATGTTCGTTATCATCTCGTTGTCGTCTGTGAAAAAAATGTAATTGACGAAAATTATGACGAAAATTATTCGTCAACGAAATTAACACACCCTCGAAGCATCCTAGGTGTATATGAGGTGTATCATCTTTCAGATGAATCCAGTTGGAGTTATATTAAAAATTGTCCTGGCTAATGGCTATTCCAAGCTCTATCACTGCAGTCAGCGGGTGTTGCAGTTGAACAGTCCACAAGTCGGGGACAAGCTCCGGGGGGTGAATAAAGGCCTTCTGTAGTGAATCCATGTGTTTTTGTAAGAAAAATATCCATATTTCAAACGTAATAAACACTTTTATATCACTTCCGCCAACTGTCATATGCGGAAGCCGTACCGGCGGATGACCTAGCACGTCGGCGTTGAACAAATTTAGATCAGTGGTGTGCACGGGGTGGGGGTAGTGGGCGGGTGAATGGGGGAGTGGGGCTTGAGCCCCTGCCCCTTTAATCGCCGACGCTAAAGTGCCCTTTAAAGTGCCCCTCCCCCCAACTTGTTTGTTTATTTTGCTATCCTCACTTACATACATGAACACTTTTATATCACTTCCGCCAACTGTCATATGCGGAAGCCGTACCGGCGGATGACCTAGCACGTCGGCGTTGCGTGATTAGTGACGAACACGGAGAGACAACAAAACAAAACGCCGGTCACGAATTAGAAGTACAAACCAAAGATTTGCAAAGAAAAATGTCGGAGGATTTCGATATAAACCAAGAGGAGACTGGTTTTCCTTTGCTAAAGTAAGGAAACTTTGCTTCCTTTGCTCCTATAAACAAACTCGTGAGACTAGCATATCTCAGAGGCGCGCGCGCTGCGCATACGTGCTGCGTCATCCGCCGGAACGGCTTC
>NW_015644337.1:575487-612352 GCF_001515625.1 Sinocyclocheilus rhinocerous
ACAGTGAGCGCAAGCTAGATTCAAGTGATTATTAAGTTTTGAATATGGATATTTTTCTTACAAAAACGCATGGATTCACTACAGAAGGCCTTTATTCACCCCCCGGAGCCGTGTGAGGCGCCTTTTATTATGGATGCGCACGCTTTATTTGACGACTTGTAGACTGTTCAACTGCAACACCCGCTGACTGCAATGATAGAGCTTGGAATAGCCAGGACAATTTTTAATATAAATCCGACTGGATTCATCTGAAAGAAGAAAGTCATATACAGCTAGGATGCTTCGAGGGTGAGTAAAACACAAGCCAATTTTCATTTTTGGGTGAACCAACCCTTTAAGGGCTTGTCACACTACACTTTTCATTCCACAGACTTGCGTTCATATATAAATACATATACATATGCATGCGAATGGAGGAGACCTGAAACGCAAGCACATGCAAAGAAGTCAAAGCTCAAGTTTGGTGAACTCTAACCTGTGAATTTGCACCAAGTGAAGACAAAATTATTTTTTTTATTTTTTTATTCTATGACATTTTTTAGTATAAAAAGTGTTCTTGGTGTGTTCACACTGAAAATTCCAAAAAGAAAAAGTGCACTTCAAATCACCGGATGATGCACTGATTTAAAAAAAAGAAAAAAAAAGAAAAGAGTGAATGTTGAACACTTCAAACATTCAACTGTCAACACTCAGTAGCCCACATAGTGAATAGAATAAGTGCATAGTGTATATTGCGTCATTTGGGACACAACTTTAAAAAATGAAATGAAACCTTTAAAAAAGAATGTTTTGTGCAGTGAAAAAGTTCAACAATGTTCAAGGTTCTTCATTGAACCATCAATGCCAATAAAGAACCTTTATTTTTTACGAGTGTACAATTCAAATAAAATACACCAGGTTTGATAAACTAACAGCTTACTGTGGTGTCTGAAGTCTAATTATAATGTCCCGTTACTCTTAGCTGTCCTGTGCCATGTGCGCCAACAACACTGAAAACAAAAAAAGCAGTATTATTCTGCCCCCTATTGATGGCACATGGAAGCTCCCCGGAGTATCTGTGCTAAGCACGTGTTATAGATAAAAATGTACCACAATGTTTTCAGTTTTAAGATCTTTGAGAAATTACAGGATGCTTTTCCTAGGAACAACTGAGAAGAAACTCAAGTTGACTGGCCTGGGAAATCTACAGTTCAGCAAACAGCAAAGGAAACCACTGATACCAGTGAGAACCTATTTGGAGGACTGCAGATTTTCAAAGCAAGCTCATTGTGGTCTGACTGAAAATTTCCACCTGACCTTCTGAACTTCGGCAAAGGCATCTACAGGGAACAAGTCTCTATCTTTACAGTGCTTTAGTTAACAACTGAGTTGCATCTTTGATTGTTACTTTCCTGTTTAAGCTGCTTTGAAACTATTACTATTGTATAAAGTACTATCAAAATAATGATGACTTGTTATAAAGTGCATTAAATATATATATATATAAGATACATAATGTGACAATCTGACAGGAAAGTACCTTGGCAAGTAAACGCATAAACCCCCTCTCTTTACCACATGTGATGTTTCCTTGTCACGTTTGCTGGTTTTGGACAGGATGTCGCACACTGATGTTAAGACTACAGTTAGTAAGGCACTGACGAATCATTATCACAGCGTAGGTGTGATGGATTCAAGAGTAGTTGACCAAAAAAGTACATACAACTAGATAGTTGAAACAATTCACAATTTTAGAAATTATTAATTTATTAATATTTTAAATTAAAAACATCTGGATTTCATTTGATAACTGCAAAGGCACAACCATTCTCATGGTTCAGATTACTCAAAACACTGCCACACTTTTTCTTTTTTTTTTGTTCCCCCCCCAAGAAATGGAAACAACTTCAAAAAAGTGAAAAGGGAAATTCATTTTGTTATGAAAATGGCTGTCATACAGAGAGGATCTCCAGATCTTCTGATATGTTTCCTGTGGTTCGATCAAGAGAATCAGAGGGAAAGAAAAGCATCATGCTGGTTTGAGATCAGTCAGCATCTACAGCAGAAATAATCGTAGTTTACATATGTCGAATGATATGGGATATAGAGTTTTAATGTACTGTAGTTCTCTCAAATTGATAATTAAATATGCCACAACACAAGAACAGAATTAAATGAACGAGTCTTGAGAAGGAAATGGCCGAAAGATCGTTTCGTTCTCTACTTTGACATTTCCTAGCTACTATGGGCAGTTATGTCAAGTTTGTTTGAAGGGTTCTAGTAAAAGATCTTGACCCAAATCTCAAACACACAGCAAACCATCAAATATGCACTAAACAGTGTTAGACAACGCTGTACACATCGAGATTGTCACTTTGTGACCATAGAAAAAAGAATGTAAGGACAGAAACATTTAATGTCTTGTGCCAAGCTCAGGACGACGTTTGGCAAGAAGAAAAAGTGCAACCAAATAAAACGAAAAACCATATAAAAAAATAAGAAGTGAGAGGAAAACCGGGGGGAGGGGGTTGTTGGGAGTTGACCTCTCCTCTCATTTCTGGCAAACTGCTGTCATTTGCAGAGGTATGTATAGACTAGCCCTAAAAATCAAAAATACACAACCCAGCTGAATCACATACACCCAGTAGACTCATGGGAAATTGAGTTTTTAAAGAGCCGGGCTGTAATATGCTTAACGCATTTACTGACATGGCAGTCACTGAAGGCATCAAGAACTTAAAAAGGTACCACTGACGAAAACAACTATCAACACTTCTTGAGAACCACGGACGGTCATTCGCACATCATGCACAAAAACACACGCGTTGGCGCTAGCCGATAAAAACGATAAGGTCCCGGGTCACTCACAATCACACGAACAACGCACGGATAGGCAGAAAGTATACATCAACACACAACACGCACACTTACAGTCCATCTTTTCTCCCTAACAACCATTTCAGGTTAAAAAAAAGCTTGACTGACAGTTTCATTCAGGTTTCAGTAGCCAATCAGAGTTCAGTCTATCGCGAACGACTCTTAGGATCCAGTTGCAGCAGGTTTCATTTGTGTTCTTGCGTCTTAACAGCTAATAGAGACAGAATCAGGTTTAGATTCGAGAGCTATTGTTAGTGACCTCTACACCCTGTCTAAGATCTTGATATGATCGGTGATGGTGCTCATGTTATGAGTGTGTGAGGGTGGCACTATCTGTGTCTCTGTGTTTCAGTGAATGCTTGTGTATATGTGCATTTGAGACGTCGACGGGCATGGAAATGTACATACGAACATCTGAAATGTTGTGTAAATATGCAGCTGCAGCATTTCTGTTTTTTAGATGCATGTGTTGGTTTAAGTGCAGGAATGATGGGCGAGTGTTATGTGGAGCGTGTGCTTGTAGGTGCATGTGTGTATTCAAGTTCTTAGTTATCCATGCTTCCTGTGGTGAACAGCACCCTCTGGTCGGTTCGAGCCAGCTTAGCGGGCGGTTCTAGAGATTCGTCCCCGATAGCGCCCCCATCAGACTGCAGAGACAACTCCTGACACTCATCGTCGCTGTCTTCCTCCTCCTCCTCTTCCTCTTCTGAGACACAAAGACATATAGAGACTGTCAGTTATAAAAAATACATATATTTTATTCAGTACTGAAATCCATCTGATATTTTTTTAATTATTTTAAAATTACAATCAACTTTAAATCACATTATACATTCGTGAAAATAATAATTACTTTATTTTAAATACATAGACATTTTTATTATTACCAAATCAATGTGTTTCTATTTGTAATATTTTTGTTTTCAAAATATTAATAATATATTTTATATTTTGTATTATATTAAAATGTAATTTGCATTCATTATACATTACTGTAATTAATAATCACTTCATTTTTAGTACATATACAATTTCATTATTTTATTATAAATTAAATGTATTTTTATATTCATATTTTTTTATCTTCTTTCAAAATAATGATAATCCATCTGGTATTTTATAATTATTTTAAAATTACAATAAAAATGACTCATAACTAATATTAATAATAATTATAACTTCATTCAAAAATGGATAATCCATCTGATATTTTGTAATTATTTTAAAATTACAAAATTTACAAAATTGAAATTTAGTGAAAATAATAATTACTTTATTTTAAATACATATATTTTACCAAATCAATATATTTTTATATTTTTATTTGTAATATTTTTTCAAAATATTGATAAAACATTTGATATTTTTAATTATTGCATTGAAATACATTAACTACTTTAACTAATTGCATTTAACTTACATTAATTATAAATTACTGTAAATAATCATTTATATTATTTATATATTTATTTTTTTTATCTTCTTTCAAAATATCGATAATCCATCTGGTATTTTTTAATTATTTTAAAATGACAATAAAAATGAATGATAATTATCATTACTTCATTTTAAAATATAGTTTTATTATTAAAAATTCAATGTGTCAACATTTTTTTTCAAAATACTGATAATCCATCTGATCATTTTAATTATTTTAAAATGGCATTAAAATTATAATCATCTATATTATAATTATAATAATGATTATTATTATAAATTTAATTGAATTTTTATAGTTTCATTTTTTAATTGGCCTGTTGGTTGCTATGTGGTGTTCTGAGTTGTGGTTGCTTGGGTGCTTTGGGAAATTAACTGATTGATTTTTTTTTCACTAAAACCTGAATTTAGTAAATGAAGAAGAAACTATTACAAATCTGTGACTTGATTATTGTGTATTTGGGGTTTGTGTGTAAAACTACTAACCTTTATCAGGATCAAGCGGGTTCAAACTTCGACCAAGACTTGCAAACTTAAGGAGCAAAAGAGAGAATTATGACATTTCAAACACTACAGTCAGAATCGGTCTTTCACAGTTCCTCAGTTTAATATCCTGTTATGAGAGGAGTGACACACTTTAGTTTTGTCTTACACACTGAAATGAGAAGTGTGTCTGAGATCAGGTAAAGATTTCTGTGTCTGAGTGTGTTTGTACCTCTCCCATGACAGCAATGGGAGTTTCACCCTTGGCCTGGGCAACTCTGTGCTCTATCAGATAGTACATGTACTCATCATAAAGCAGGCGGATTAGGTGAAATGAGCCGAAGCTTGCAGCACTGCGGAGAGTCAGGTCTCGGATCACCATAGAGCTAAAGAATACAAAATTTGTTCAAATTAAATGTTTTATTATAAATTCAATGTATTTTTTTTACTTTAAGTTAATTGTTTTATTTTATACCTACACCACTGTTTGAAGGTTTAGGGCTCAGTAAGATTTTTCTTTTGAAAGAAATTAATACTTTTACTCAGCAAGGATGCATTCAGCTGATCAAAAGGGACAGTAAAGACGCTGTTCTTTTTAAATTTCTATTCATCAAAAAATCTTGAAAAAAAAAACTGCGGAGAGTCAGGTCTCGGATCACCATAGAGCTAAAGAGAGAACAAAGAAAAGATACAGGAAGTGTGAGAACCAGAAGAGAGCAGTGGGCTGGGTAAGACATGATGAGTAAAAGAGAGAAACATATTTGACATTACAGTTACTGGCTCCAACAGTCATTACAACTCTCTTGTAAAACCTAGCACGCAACGTGAAGACACTGCCTTAGAGGATTCATTGATAGATAAACCTAAGAGGGCACTGCATGTATCAGTACCAGCAACAAATCCTAGAATGAACTGACAATTCAAATAAACGCTGTTCTTTTTAAATTTCTATTCATCAAAAAATCTTGAAAAAAAAAAAAGTATCAGTCACAGCAAAAATATTAAGCAGCATAGCTGTTTTTAACAAGACATGTTTCTTGAATAAATGACACTTTAAACTATATTTTAAATTCTAATTATATTTCACAGTAGTTGTTAACTGTATTTTCCATCAAATAAATGCACCCAACATAAAGAGGCTTATTTCAACAACATTAAAAATATTTCCAACCTCAAACTTTTGAACTGTATTGTAATTAACTAAAAACTCAATATTTTGCTATGCATCAACTGTAGATAGTAGATCTAGGATTTAGAACAGAACTGATGTGTCACATCATCTTCTTGTCTTTCCCGCCAATGATGTCCACAAACCTAATGTTGGTACACCCTTTCGAGGCTCACCTGTAAAAACTCCATTTCAGCAGGAAGAGTTTAGCTGCTTGTCATTACAACTCTCTTGTAAAACCTAGCACGCAACGTGAAGACACTGCCTTAGAGGATTCATTGATAGATAAACCTAAGAGGGCACTGCATGTATCAGTACCAGCAACAAATCCTAGAATGAACTGACAACATTTTCAGGAACTTTTTCAATATGGCCAACAGAGTCAGAGGAAATTAGGTAAAGGTATAGTATATGCTATTCAGCAATAAATAAATAAATAAATAAATAAATTATACTGTTCCTACAAGTGAAAGCGCATGGGGATTCACAAACACAAACTGAACGAAATATCCATTAACCTGTGTGCTGAGCTGAGAGTCCTTTACCTAATTATGTCTTCCCAGTCAAAAATCAACAGCCTTTTGCAAATTGCTTGTGCTGCATATTACCAAATCTTGGATTCAATCTTTTTGTCAACTTGTTTTCTTTCAATTAGCACAGGTTTTTGTATTTCAATTATATTCGATTTATATGAGTTAATTTAGACATAATGCATGTTTTTTTATAGACAGTTATTTCCATGCCTTGACATTATGTGCGGCATTATTTTGCTCATTGCGCACCTCCTGTGGCCTCGGGAGACAAGACAAAAGTTTCCTTAAAACCTATTTAATCTGCATATAAAACATTAGAAATTAGATATTTGTTTAATTTCTATTGTGTGTTTGACTGTTAAAACAAAAAAAAATTGTTGTCTGTCTCAATAAATTGGGTTAATTTAAAAATACAGTGGTTAAATTTAAACATTTTTTTCTATTGATCTTTGTTTTAAAAAAGGTTATAAAAAAAATGTCAATAATTATCGATACCGAACGATATGAAACATTATATCGTTGATACATTTTTTAGCTATATCGCCCAGCCCTAGGCTAGTATTTCCCTTTTTGGTATGGTGTAGCGGTTAAAGCTATGACCAAATTGTAACCAAAAATGTTTTGAATCCCACAAGGGTTGATCTAAAAACAAAGACACCTTACCCAGGATTGGTAACTTATACAAAGGAATTTTCGAGCTAAAAATACTAAATCGTTTTATCATTATTCACCCCCATGCTGTTCCAAACCTGTATGACTTACTTTTTTCTATGGAACATGAAAAAATATATTTTGAAGAACATTGGTACCCAAACAGTTTCAGTTCCCATTGACTTTCATTGTATTTTTTGACCATACAATGGAAATCAATGGGAACAGAAAAATATTTGGTTACCAATATTCTTCAAAATATCTTCTCTTATGTTGTGCAGAAAAAAATCATACATGTCTGAACAACATGAGGGTGAGTAAACGATTAAAGAATTTTCATTTCTGGGACGATAAAATCATTGAATAAATGACTACTGACAGCGTAAACCCTTTTTAAATGACTTTTAAGGAAACAAATCGCATGTTATGCTAAACACTCATGTTTCCGTTTCCCTGACAGCTAGACAGACCACAAACACCCACTTGCATGCCAAAAAGTGAGTTCATCTCAGATGGTGACAGATGAAAGCTCTAGTTCAGCCCTTGTAAATACAGTGTTCAGCCTCAAATCTGCCTGGGAACGTGAGGGATTTGTCCAGTCACCAGGGGCGGATCTACCGGGGTGGCACGGGGCTGTAACTGTCACCCTAAGAAAAAGCTGTGCCACCCCAGAATTATCACAGAATAAAATATAAATGTAAGTAGTGTTTCATGTGCTACTTTTCAGCCGCGGTGATGACAGAATACGCAAAATAATGGCAAAAAACACGTCTTTCAATAAACTGTGCACACTGGTTGCACGCGCACGCAGCGTGCCAGTGTAGTCGGCTTCATTAACAAATGACTCTTATGAACCGGAGTCAAAACCACAAAGCCTGTGGTTTTGTGAACCCTGTTCACTACTAACGAATTGTTTTTATATTTGTTCGTGAATCAGATAATTACTGCTTCTCAGCTAACTCAGAAGTCCTCTGAGAAATCTAATCCCGTCCGGATATGTCTGAGATAGACATTAGACAATGGATATTTCACTATTCTATATGTACAGTAAACTGTAGCACATGTTGTACACCACAGCATGTGACTGCCAAATTTTATTTGTAACCATTTTTTAGATGTACTGCATTTTTGCAGAACTGAGAAATGACTGCCTAGAGATATAGCTAGTCTTGTGTCAGGAGACCAAGAAACTGCTATAGTGCTGTATGAAATTTGGCGAAATGTGCAGAGGATACTAAATTTACTTTTTTTAATTTTATTTTTTACTGTACTGTATTGTGGTGCATACCGAGTTCATACAATTCTTTGGTATTTGAACTTTTCTAGTGCTTTTCATTTACTACAAGATTACTTTACAGTAATTTATGTATACTGTGATAGACATTGAGCTACAAAAATAATTCCTGAATCCTAGTGAGAGTTTTTTTGTTACAGTGTTATTGATCTCAGTGTTCACTGAGCAGGAAAGTCATCGGTGTATTTGAATTGTGTAAGCATTTACAGTTTTTTTCAACTGCTTACACACAAAATCTTTACTTGTCACACAGTTTCTGAAACCTGACACAAATACCAGAACCACACACCAAATCTGCAAAACCATACGCTAATTCTCGGCCTTTGACTCAGTTTTCAATTTCATAAAACACTGTTTGCAAAACACAACACACAATTCTCTATTTAACACACAAAAATCTAACAGGAATTAATATTATGGCAAAGGTGTTTGCAAATGTTTGCTTTTGAGATGTGTTTGTGATATTTTGAATGCAGTGCTTCATTTTGCAAGAGATGCGAGGCATTTTGCATTTTGTGTGTGCAATTCTTGGATTTTTGAAGTTTTGAAAAAAGAGGCAAAGTTTTGAATATGTGTGTAAGCAGTTGCAAAAAACTGTAAGACAAACTGTAAAAACTAGATTGAAAAGTTTGAAAGACAAATTTATGCTGGCTTGTATTAAAGTCTTGTTTAAAAACGTAAATGGTTTGGTCTGTTAGCTGTTCTAGATGTTTGCTAAAGTGTTGCTAGTTGGTTGCTAGGATATTCTGGGTGGTTGCTAGGCTCTTGCTATGCAGTT
Source organism: Sinocyclocheilus rhinocerous (assembly GCF_001515625.1). Taxonomy (NCBI): domain Eukaryota; kingdom Metazoa; phylum Chordata; class Actinopteri; order Cypriniformes; family Cyprinidae; genus Sinocyclocheilus; species Sinocyclocheilus rhinocerous. Next base: position 584,688 of record NW_015644337.1, read on the forward strand.
GCTGGGGTGTTGCTAGAGTATATGGTTGATAGAGTTTGTTCTGGGTGATTACAGACATTCCCACCTCTGTTAATAACAGAAAATCAAACAGTTTCAGTGCTTTGATATTATTGTATTTCTTTCTAATGTTAAGAAATTCAAAAGTTTTTGTTGCTCTTAAACTTGCACTAAACGTGATTATACCATCTAAGTAGCCTATGTTATTTTAATAGAACCGCATGTCTTCTTTAGTCATACAAGCTCAGAAACATTTATAACCTGTTGAAGTTTTTTATATTGTGAATTGACTTGGTGCCATGATGGATATTGAAATGTTGTTATTTATTTTACATTTTAAACAGTATAGATGATTACTTAATGGTAATACAATATTTGTGAACACAACTGTGTATGTCAGACCATAAATCCCCAAAAACTATGCATGGGGGCTTGCTTTGGTGTTGCCACCCCTTATAGACCCCATGCCCCCAAAAGACCCCAAAAATTATTTTCTAGATCCGTCCCTGCCAGTCACACACACCTGCACATTGGCAAAATCCACTCTGTTGAGGTCGCTGAGCATCTGGTTGATCTGTGCCGTGTTTTGTAGTACGGCACGAGCTGCTTGGGCCAGGTGGTTTAGAGAGGTGTATCTGCGCAGGGTCTGAGCAAACGCACTTGCAGACGTCACCTAAACAAAGACCAATTAAACGGATGAGTTATAAAAAAATTCACCCCCCTCACAGTTGTCATGAAGGGCAAAATTAGCTATATAGACCAAAATCATTTTTTGAACCAGGCTGTAAACATGTTTTTTTCTGCTGTAAAGTTGGGCATTTTAACATGGGGAGTCTATGGGATTGACTCCCTTTTGCAGCCAGCCTCTAGCGGCCAGTTGACGAATTACAGTTTAAGTCACTTCCGTTTTGGCTTCACGAGTGAGAGCGGGAGGTTGCCACTTGCTCCAGGCACGTAGATGCGGCTGCCATCTTGGAACGATCAACTTGACGTCATTCACCATACTGTAGGTTCTCACAGAGCCATTGAGCCGTTCTGTGCAGGATTGTGGCATCTTTCGAATATTCAGTGATTACTATGGTGAATGACGTCAAGTTGACCGTTACAATATGGCAGACGGCATACGTATAGCGGCCCACAGAAACAGTCGCTAATGAGGCATCTACGTATATATATCTATGGTTTATACTGTTTCCTATGCAATGACGCTAGCCAATTATAACAGTGGCCGATTACTGAGAAGCCTTAAAACAGGTCGTTTTTAGACAGAGGGTTAGAATGAGGGTTGAAAATAATAATTTTCCCACAGATTTATTTGTTTTTTTGTGCAAAAAACTATATTATCATTATAAGTAAACCTCAAGGAACATGTTAAAATAAAATGTTAAAAAATCCATGTCATGACCCCTTTAATATTCTAAAATGTAATTATCTAATGTTTAATGTATTGTAGTATTTAGGGATTTTGTTTTGCTATTAAAGACTATTTAAAAGAGTAAAAAGGAAATGTCTTAATGCAGATGATGTGACCTTTGCATTTTCCTCAAACAAAATTCATTAGGGAAAGGTTTTAAGTCTTCAAACACTTTTAAACCCTGTGTCACAAGCACACTATTTTATCTTCCTGTCAGCACTAACTATCATTAGTCATTCATAAAACAGGAGTTTTGTGGTATTGACTGTAGTGGTTGACTAATGTAGGAAATACCAGAGTGAAAGGAGGCTGATATGATGCAACTATATTGTAAAAAAGTCAAATGTAATGAAAGCAAATAAGGCGTACACTACCGTTCAAAAGTTTAGGGTAGTAAGATTTATTTTCCTTTTTTTTTTAAATAATTTTGTTATTTTTCAAATGTAATTTATCCCTGCGATGGCAAAGCTGAATTTTCAGCAGTCATTACTCCAGTCTTTAGTGTCACATGATCCTTCTTCTAATACACTGATTTATTGTTCAATAAACAGCTGCGCAGCTTAATATTTTTGCGGAAACCGTTGTGTTGTGGATTATTGTGATGTTTTTAGCAACTGTTTGAACTCTCATTCTGACGGCACCCATTCACTGCAGAGGATCCACTGATGAGCAAGTGATGAAATGATCCATTTCTCCAAATCTGTTCTGATGAAGAAACGAACTCATCTACATCTTGAATGTTCAGTGGGTGAGTACATTTTCAGCCAACTTTCATTTTTGGGTGAGCTATTCGTTACTAAATATGAATACTTTGTCGCGATCACTGACCTTCACACGAACCATCTCTTCAGGAATGTTCATCATGGCATTAGTCAGCCAGCTCTCAAGACTTTTCGCAAAGTTTCGGATGGCTTGTGTTAAGGCACCTGGCGAAAGAATTAAGATACTTCAGAAAAATATATGATGTTGTGTGGCAGTGGACGATTCGCCTGTAATTGGTGCCCTGGCAGCCTGAATGTCGATCCACATCCAAATTGGCGAATGTCAATGTGAGTAAAAATAGGCCACTCCAGGCAAAATGTGACTCACCTGATGGATCACCACCAGCTCTGGCACATACTGCTGCATAGTAATAAGTAAATCTGTATTGAGAGAACTCACTGGGAATAGGTCTCAGAACGTCTGGGATGAGCATCTCCACCAGGCCCTGGTACAGTGTGTTGTCGCAGTCACGACTCCAGCGAAGCACTGGATCATATTTACAGAGCAGCACCAAACATGACTTGGGCAGCCTCTTCTCAGACTCGTCATGCCTAAGATAGCCAAAAAAAAAAAACGATAAAGTTTGTCTTATTATTCATTAACCCTATAAAGCCTACGGTATCATATCTGATATGCAAATTTATAAGGTCTCTAAATTTTGAACATGATTGTGTACAACTAATGAAAAACCAGCTACAAGCTGTTGTCTGACTGATAGTTTATACTTTATTATTCTCATTCTAAAAACATCCACCACATGTCTTTTTACTGTGAAATCTTTTTTTATAAAGTAAACATAAGAATAACTTACATATTGTTAGTAATATTGCAAGATGAACACTTACTGGACTGAAGCGACTTAGTGATTATCCACACACCATTTTCTAGAAAAATGGTGTTACAATGTGAGTACCAAATATAATCCAACAGGCTTTTGAGGAATGCTGCATTGCATTATATGTTAAGTTAATTGTTTTATTTTATACCTACACCACTGTTTGAAGGTTTAGGGCTCAGTAAGATTTTTCTTTTGAAAGAAATTAATACTTTTACTCAGCAAGGATGCATTCAGCTGATCAAAAGGGACAGTAAAGACGCTGTTCTTTTTAAATTTCTATTCATCAAAAAATCTTGAAAAAAAAAAGTATCAGTCACCGCAAAAATATTAAGCAGCATAGCTGTTTTTAACAAGACATGTTTCTTGAATAAATGACACTTTAAACTATATTTTGAATTCTAATTATATTTCACAGTAGTTGTTAAACTAAAAACAACAGAGCTTTGATCATGACACTAGGCGTTTAAATATCATCTTATTGGAAGATTTAGAGTGACAACTGATATTTATATGCATTTTGTGTAAGTAGTCTGCTATACTGTTATAAAGGTCTCAATTATTAAACATTACAGTCTATCAGAAGTTCATCTAATGTCAATTGTGTAGGGCCCTATGATTTCCGCGATGTGGACAACACGGACAGAATCGCGGAATCCAGTCATAAAACGTAATTTACTTTATAACGCAGAATGTCACGGAATTTGGCAAATTTTGGAAGGATATATCAAAAGTAGGTCAGCACTGTTATATCAAAACAAGATATGGATTAGTGTCTGTGAATATTAAGCCGCAAAAAATACATTTAAATATGAATCCTTAATGTTTTGCGTGTCTCTGTGTGAATGAATGGCGCAGACGCGCGGTTTCGTTAACAACACACATACTGAAGCACACGTAACGCTCGCTGTGTTTTCAGCCTCTGCCGCCTCAATATATGAGTACATGAACACATGAACATCATTTCTACAATCTCACTTCATGAGCATTTTACCATTTATTTTAAGAAAAACTATCGTCATATCATGTACAAACACAAACCTAAAGGTCTTCAGCAACCCGTCAAAATAAAAGTTCAGTTTAACGTGAAAAAAAACCATGATGGAACTATTACTTAATGTAATCATAGTACTACTACTGATAATAAATTATTATTAAAACATTATTTTTAAAGGAATATTTACCAGAACATTTTTAGTCTAAATTTATTTAGCAGAAACATTTAAATACACAACACAGTATTTCGGCAAAAATAAATAAATAAATACAATAATAATAATAATAATTTTTTTTTAAATAAAATCAATTAATTAGAGATGCTTTAGATTATGAATATTTAATGAAACCATTAAAATACAATCCATAAAAATATATTGAAAACAGAATTTTGTAAAAAATAAAACTGAACTGAAGAAAAAAATAAAACATACTTAGGGCATTAAAAATTTATTTTTTGCTAAACTTTTAATACATTTCTCTTTAATATTGTACGTTTCATGATTTCAATTAATTAGACATGCTTTTTGATGAATAAAATTGTATTTAACCATTAAAACGGAGTCTGGAAAACCTTAAATGGAAAACAAACAGAATCCAGAACATTTAAAATGGAAACAATTGAATTTGAAAATAAAATGGAATTTGGGGAAATAATAAAACGGATTTCATAGGGCCCTAATTGTGATATTCAACAAAAAACACTTTTTTTTTTTTTTGATTTCTTAAATTTTCATATTTTGTCTAAATGTTCAATAAACTGTTACATTAAAAAAATATTTTTTATATTTTCTGACAATTATTTAATATTTCTCTATACCACCCTTGCTCAGAAGAACCACCCGAGAACCATCTTGATAAAAATCCTCCTGAAAGCAGGCAAAACTGTGAAAACCTTGACATGTAGTGTTGGATTTTGTTGTGCTGAGAAGCAAACTTACACAGCTAGTGTTGCTGAGTCTCTTGCCTGACTTTCACTGAACCTCCAAAACGTTTTCCAAAGAGTCTCTACCAAAGGGAACTGAAGGTTGACCATCACATCCAGAATGGCCTTAAGAAAAACACAACATCACTAAAAATCAATTCGAAAAGATATTTAGCTTCTACACAGATATTCATAGTGATGTCGACAGTCAATCTCTGGTTTCAAACAGAGAAGAAGAGAGAAGACTCACTTCGCAGTGTTCTCTGTAGAGCAACTGAAAGCTTTTAAGATGTTCCAGCTCAATGCCCTCTGGTAAAGCTCTACCCTGCAGGTCAACATCAGGGAATTCCGGGAGAGCTCGGGACGCATCTAAACAGCAATGATAACAATATAATGATTTGTTGTAAAAATCCATGTGAGGGCTTTTCACACGTTTAACCCTGGGTTATGGGTCATTCGAACCTCCGCTTTAAACCCCCGGGTAAAGGGACGTTTCACATTTGTAACTTAGAAGCGGGATTAGCACCACTTTTGCATGCATTTCAGGTTACGCTTCTGACATTAAAGGTTCACACTTCACACTGATGTCAAGACTCACCTAGAAACTGCTGGTACTGCTGGACCTGGGTGCTGATGTCCGACAGACCCGAGCTCTGCTGCTGCTGCTGTCCGGATCCTGACGACATTCCGTTAGTGATTCCCTCCACCTTCTGTACCGGCTTCAGCCTTCAGGGAGACAGAACCAGACTGAGAAACACAGGAACCAGAGAGACCGATAGCAAGGTATGAAAGAGAGCACGTGTGTCCACCTCTGTTTCTGGGAGAAGGGCTGCTGCCTCATGGCCAGGTGTTGCTGGTCCTCCATCAGACGGAGCAGAGATGAGTTCGCTTTGATCCGCAGTCCATAGTAGTGATATTTGGAATTCCCTCTGGAACAAACACACCAAAGCTTCAGTGCACCTGCGTGACCTGAACCAGAGGATCATGGAGGCTTCTAACCACATATGCGCGACTCTCAAACACATCGCCATTCAAAAGTTTGGAGTCAGTAGATTTTTACATTTTTTTATGCTAACCAAGGCTGCATTTATTTGATCAAAACTACACTTGAAAAACAATAATATAATAAAATTTATTTAAATACAATATAATTTAATGAAGCACTATATATATATATATATATATATATGTGTGTGTGTGTGTGTGTGTGTTTTCAATATCATTACTCCAGTCTTCAGTCAGTATCACATGATCCGTCAGAAATCATTCTAATATGCTGCTCAAAAACCAATAGTATTATTTTGGAAGGCATTATTTCTGTTTAATATTTTTGTGGAAACCATGATACTTTTTGTAGGATTCTTTGGAATATAAAGTTATTTTTAAAAAGCGTTTATTTAAAATAGAAATGTGTTATAACTGTGTTGTCATCTTTGATCAGTTCCTTTCAGAATAAAAGTATAAATTAATTTTTTTTAAAGTCTTACTGAACCCAAACTTTTGAAAGGTGACGTATGCCATATTAATTTAGTGTGACTTTTGTGAGTGAACCGTTCTTATGAACCAACATTTTTAATTGATTCAGTTGATCTGATTTGAACATATAATAAATGAAACTACTTAACGTAGGTAAAAATAGAGCTTAAATACATTTCATTTTAGGATGTTTTTTTTTGGGGGGGGGGGGGGCAATTTAGTGAATAAATTCATTCAAATTCTCTGAATGAATTGACTCACTAAAATAAAAGTACATGTCATGTGACCTGATTCCTCTCACCGTGTGCCCAGGCGTCTGGTCCTCAACCCCATGAACACCGAGCGGATGAGTTTCCCGAAGGACGCCGCGTTGACGGGTTCCAGCTTTTGCTCCTGACAGTGCAGCAGGTAGTGGCAGTAGAGAGTAGACCGGGGCAAACTCACCCCTTCCACTGTCTCATAATTATCCAACAACCACTGCACCTGAGGGCCAGAGGACAGCTGCCGGGATAAGACACACACACAGCCACACACACACACTCAGACAGAGAGCCCAGTCTAAAAGATGTTCTAAGACACACAACACACAAACAACCAAATGCAAACCCGTGCATATGCTTTTGCATGCAGACTGTAATTACACACTCATGCATAATGTAATTCATTTAAAGTCAACCGTAAACTACATTCACTAACCCCATTTTAGTTCATTTTGAAGTAAAAAATATTCAAGTGGAAAACAATGTTGAACAGGGCTTGATTTTATTGTCACGAGTTGATTGGATGATAAGAAGCAGATGTTTCAGACCTGAAATGTGAGTTTGCAGTGGGTTTTAAATTCATGTTGACTTTAAATGAATACAATTTCCTCGAATGTGCAACAAATGGTATTATTTTGCAATGTCTTTACATATGAATATTGTTATTCTGACAGCTTCATGAAAGCATACACTGCTGTGAATAGGTCTTTTGTCTGAATTTCTGAGTTTGTGCACATTTTATATTAGTTTTGTTATTGTTATTGTATGAATGATTGTGTTAGCATATAGTCTGGTGGTAAAAGAGAAACAAAGTTTCTGGTCTTTCATTTCTTTGGAGTTCAAGGTTTCAGTTGTACAATAATTCAAGTGTGAAGTAGTGCGCCGACAGATGAATCAAAAGCAGAACTGTTCGGTAGACATTTTTTTGCAGAAAAATAACATACCAACAGTCAATAGTTTTGGGGCCAGATTTTTTCATGTTTTTGAAAGAAGTCTCTTATGCTCGGTAAGGCTACATGTATTTGACTGTCAATACAGTAAAAACAGTATTATTGTAATATTACAATTTAAAATAAATATTTTCTATTTGAATATATTTTTAAATTTTTAGATGAATAGAAAATAGTTTTATTTGAAACGGAAATCTTAAATTGTAACACTATAAATGTTTTTACAGTTACTTTTGATTAATTTAATGCATCCTTGCTGAATAAAAGTATTCATTTCTATTAATTTAATAACTAATTAATTTCTAGTATTTAAAGAAACATAGCATAACAAACACAAATTTTACAGACTCTTGAATGGTATGCATCCCCATGTTTTGGTTGTAAATCTGATGACATTCAGTGTCTAAACATGCAAAAATACAGAAAACCAGACGGGGGCAAACACTTTTGCACAGCTCTGTATGCCTCTCGACAACTGTTTCTGCGTGCCGTGGCATACAAGTCTAGTATGCAATGAAACGATAAATCAATAAAATGTCTCAATTCTTAACTAAAAGAATTTTGTAACAGAATGTGCAGCAAAACTGGAAAGCTGCTGCATATAGGAACATGTTGAACACAAGGCCATCTGTCTCTCATGGATATTATGAATATGGTTATGACTGAATTTTAATGTTTGCAGCAATGAATACAACAGCACAGTGAAAGCAAGCACCACTGACAAGCTACATGTCAACTGGACATGTGTCATCATTGAAATGACTGATGACTTTTTCTTCATAGAATAAAACTTAAAATGAAATCAATTTGGACTTGGAAGTATCACTGTGCTCTCTGGCATGTGGAACGGAGCAATGAGATCACCATGCGTTTAAGTTCATTTGGGTGGCGGGAAGAGGGGGGAATCTGTGAGTGGCGATGAGTGACGATTAAGCCCCGCCCCTGCTGTCGTCATACCTTTTTGTCTGCCGACGGCACGCTATTGTCCTCGCCTTCGTTTATACTCACAGTGGCTGGAGAGGCACGAGTGGGGTGCGGATAACCGTGACCGTTTCCGCTGCTGCCGGTCCCGCTGCCAGCCAGCATGTAGCCTCCCGGAATCACATAGCTCCCGCTGCTACCGTTAGCCTCGCCTCCGGAATCTCCAGAACCGTTCGACGCCGTCCCAGTGGCTGCCACTACAGCTGTGACTCCGCCCCCTGCCGCCGTCGTGGGATTGGCCACGATCTGCCCCGTCCCCGCCACAAACATGGATACCCCGGGGGATCCTGTGGTCACGGAGACAGTGAGAGGGGTGCCGGGGGACGTGGCCTCAGAACCAGAGGCAGGGGTGGTCTCATAGTACTGTCCAGCAGTGGTCTGGGTGTACAGAGGGGTCTCTGTGTACGGGAAACTGCTGGAACGACTGGGAGAAAATGAAGAGGGTTAGGATTCAGAATAGTATTCAGTTTGAACAACTTTTACTACCTTGGGCTTTTCAGACTTTGCAAATAAAATTCCAAACAGTCTTGTTCCATATTTAAATCTTTTGATATGTAACCTTGGGTTAGTAATTAGTAGTTTTGAGATTTAAAACTTTTCAAATCCTGTGGTAAAACTATTATTAACATATTTAAGCACAAGAACCTTTTTAATAAGTACTATTTTAATATTTCATATCTAAATATTTTTTGCATTAATAATAAATAATTTAATATTTTATATTGTCTGGTTTTCTGAAATATATTACAGAGACAAAAAACATGTTCAAAGGTATGGGTTCGGTAAGATTTGTTAATGTTTTTGAAAGAAGTCTCTCACGCTTTCATGTATTTGATCAAAAATACAGTAAAACAGTAATATTATAAAACATTATTATAATTTATAATAACTGTTCAATATATATTTAGGGCCAGTTTTACTAACAGCTTGCGCCAGCGCACACCGTCTTTTGGCGTTAAAATAGTACTGTCAGGTTTTACTAAAGACGCGCAGTGAAGAATTAGCGCTGAAAAGGCGTAGACAGTTATTTTTGCGCCTGACCTTATTGAATATGCATTTCTAGTAGTTTCCCTTTCAGACGCAACATTTATGGGAGGAGAGTGTTCAAATAAATCATGCAATGCGTTTCACTAACGTTCACACTCGTCAAATGACTGGTATTTGCGCCATTATTTAACGCCCAAAAAAGTATGTCTTAAACTATTTTGCGCTTGAAATGGCTGCAATTATTGTTGCTATGAGAGGCATAGCAAAGAACAGAGAGCGCGTGGTAGAAGGGAGAGGATTTTTTCCACACGTATTAATTTATTTAGAAAGCAAGAAGAACACATTGTCCAAACATATCGTTTGCCAAGCCATGTTATTTTTAATTTGCTTCAGGAAATGAAAGATGACTTGGAACCCCCAACTAGGAGTCACGCAATACCAGGTCTATCAAAACAAACTGCAACCCTTCATTTTTTTGGCCTGCGGTTCTTTTCAATGTACTGTGGCTTCTTTATTTCTTTATTCTTTATTTGCGACTATGCTAATTTGCATTGCGCTTGGTATATTGCGTTGGTCGATATGTAAATGAGATGTTGCTTCTGTGTTCTTTAATTTGCGTGTTGCTAGTAAATCACCCGCAGAAAATTCCCCTCCCATCGGCGCTGTTTTGGAATTGCGCTCTCGCGCTAATTTGCCCTGTTTAGTAAAACTGGCCCTAAGGTGTAATGTATTCCTGTGATGCAAAGCTGAATTTTCAGCATCATTACTCCAGTCTTCAGTGTCACATGATCCTTCAGAAATCATTCTAATATACTGATTTGCTGCTCAATAAATATTTGAGTATATGGAATAACCGTTTTATAAAAGCAATAAGCCCCGTGAAGCCGTGGTTTAGAGTGAATTTATAACAGCTAAGGGGTGTTGTTAGGCACGACGCGGAGCATTCTTGGGGCTTATTGCTTTAATTTAATGACAGTTTATGGTTAGCTGTAGTGCTAATCGCAATTAATCGCATCCAAAACAAACGTTTTTTGTTTACATAATATATGCAAGTGTACTGTGTATATTTATTATGTATACACACATATACAGTATATATTTTGAAAATATTTACATGTATACATTTATATTCATATAATTTATATTATATATAAATATTTAATATATAAACATAACTTATTTTTCTTAAATATATACATGCATCTGTGTGCATTTATATATACATAATAAATATACACAGTACATGCACATATATCATGTAAACCAAACTTTTATTTTGGATGCGATTAATCGTGATTAATTGTTTGACAGCACTAGTTGGCTGTCTGTTTTTAAACAAGCACACCTTTGTTTCATGCTGTGTATCTTTTGACACCACAATTGATATTCATATTCTACAAGCAGTGCTATTCCTTTCTGAAAATACAAGTGTGAAGTTTTGTCTAACCCATGGTTAACAGTGGCTATAACAAAGAGCTAGCGGTTAATTCAGGAAGTCCTGTAGCTGATCCTGCACATGTGCACAGGGCTGGGGCTGAGTGTTGGTTCCTGTAAATACTCACATGGTGCTGGTGGTGTAGGTAGCATCTCCTCCTTCCACATACTGCACCTGGTTAGTATACACATGCTGGACTGGCACCTGTTGGAGCTGCTGCTGTACCTGAGGCACACATACACCAATACACAAATTAAGAAGGCAAAATTGACACAATCACACTTCTGCAATAAACTTAATTCTGCAATAAAAACATGCCTGCAGCCACATTCAATGCACTAATTTAGTGTTTCCCAACCTTCTAGTCTTATGCACAGTTGCACACTCCAAAAAAACAACCTCAGCAGTAAGGTTCAAGTACTCATCCTCAACAGCAATCCCAGAAATATGTTCATTTAACTCATATTACACTGGATAGCATTTTTCATTATTCATTATTAATATAATGAAAACTATCAAAAATTCACTTTTTAACTAAAAACAATCAATACTGTGGGTGAAAAATAGACTCACAGAGTCGATTTCTCTAAAAATGGTTTGATAAATTGGATTAAAATAGAGTTTATTAGGATTATTTTACTTAGCTTTTATTAAAGTTATTTAGCTTTTTAATATAAAATATATTGCTGATAATATAAAATTAATAAAAAAAAATTTAATATAAACAAATGTTTAATCTTTTTAAATCTTTTTTCAGTTAATCTTTTTTTTTTAAAACATGTTAAAATAAAAAAATATTTATTTTAATATATTTATATATTATGTATATCTATACTACCATACTAAAGTTTGGGGTCAGTACAATTTCTATTTTTTTTTTCTTTTTATTAAATAATACTTTTATTCTGCAAGGGCACATTAAATTGATCAAAGTGACAGCAAAGACATTTATAATGTTTAACTAAGTGCTGTTCTTTTGAGCTTTCAATGAAAAGAAAAAGCAAAAAAAATGTATCAAAGAATCCTGAAAAAAAAGTATCACTGTTTCCACATAAACAACAACTGTTTTCAACATTGACGATAATAAGAAATGCAAATTTAGCATATTAGAATGATTTCTAAAGGATCATGTGACAATAAAGCCTGGAGTAATGGCTGCTGAAAATTCAGCTTTGCATCACAAAAATAATTTATATTTTATATTACAGTTATTTTAAATTGTAATAATATTTCACATTGCTGTTTTTACTGTATTTTTAACCAAATAAATGCAGCCTTGATTAGCATAAAGAGACTTCTTTCAAAAACATTAAAAAATCTTACCAACCCCAAACTTTTGAACAATATTGTGTGTATTATATATTTTTAATTTAGGCTTCCCATAGACCCTTGGTTGGAAATCACTGCACTAAATGATCTAACACAATCAACTCACTCTCAATGACTGACCACAGCTATACCTACAACACTGTGTTTTAACTAAAGTCACCTACGCTATGGGCTGAGGGCATCTCATAGAGGTAAGACTGCACATCTGGCATGGGAGCAGAGGTGTAGGAGACCCTGTCTGTCTCCCAGCCCACTGACATGACGGGTACTGAGAAGGTGACGGGTGAATAGGCGACAGGTAGAGATGAGGGGAAACAGGATGAGCAATCCAGCAAACCTCCATTGACAGATGCATAGGATAAACTGTCTCCAAACGGGTTAGTGCTTTTCTCTAGTAGTACTACTGCTGGCCTACTCTCCAACCAGTTTTCTATCTGTCTCTGTCTCTTCACTTCACTCTCTCTCTGTGCATCACTTCCTCTCTGTGTGAGAAAAGAGTTCTGAAAGCAACCGTCAGAGGGTTAGACGACTGTAAGCTTAGTGAATTTTGCATTAAAGGAATACTTAAGCCACTTTTTCGAGATGGACTATTCCTTTAATGCAATACATTCAAGATGACTTGATTGTGAACATTCGAAAATGAAATGTGAGTCACATAAAATGCATTTTAAAGAGAGAGAACTTGGACATCATAGGCATCAATTTGACTGCAAAGCCAGTCTTTACTGGCATAATAACACACATTTATATGAGTGAGAGAGCTCACCTCCTGTGTCAGGTGCACCGATTGTAGGCTGGTGACATTCAGCTGGGTGCCCGGCTCTGTTTTCGTTGTCTGAGATGTGGCTTGCACTACTGACCTCTGTTAATAGATTACAGGGAAAAATGAAAAACATTAGCTTGCTGAAAAAGCTACTGTGAGAATGGCAAACCACAAACTAATTTTTCTAAACTGGGCCATGGTTTACACCTCTAATGCTTTGTATGTGTGTATGTACTTTCACAGAATAAAGGAAGTTACAGAAAGAAGCTTCTCAGACACTCAATTTAGTTTTTTTTTTCTCATTAAAAAGCTTTACCCCTGAAGAAATGAATAGCATTTGTGTTTAAAATAAGATAAAGACTCCAGTCATATCAGTGGCCTATTAAAATTTATTTGGGGCAGAGATGATCACATGTTAACCTGAATACCACTCGCTTTACCTCAGTAACCCTCCTGTTTTCAGAACCTTCTGTGAATAGTGTATTTCTATAATGCTATTGGTGAATGTAAACTTCCTAGCCAAAACACAAACACAATAAGACTAAATTAACCTTTAAGTATGTTTTAGGTATACTACCATTAAGTCGATAAGACTTTATGTTTTTAAGTCTCTAATGCTCACCAAGACCGCATTTATTTGACCAAAAATACAGTAAAAACTGTCATATTTTGAAATATTATTACAATTTTTAAAAATATATATATATTTAATATATATTAAAATGTAATTTATTCTTGTGATGGCAAAACTTAATTTTCAGTTCCATTTTTGTGGAAAATGTAATATGATTTCCTCAAGATTCTTTGATGAATAGAAAGTTCAAAAGAACAGCATTTATTTGAAATAGAAATCTTTTATAATATTATAAATGGCCTTTACGGTCACTTTTAATCAATTTAATGCATCCATACTGAATAAATTAATTTCCTTTAAAAAAAAAAACCTACTAACCCCAAACTTTTAAACAGTAGTGTATGACTTACAGTTTATAAAAGCAATTATTACAGTAATGCATTTGCATCTGTGTATATCTACCAGAATCTTTTGGACATTCCAGCAGAACTGTTAAACTACCAATTTGTCTTTAACATATTTTTGTTTTTTGAGAGCAGCGGTTTCCTCTGTGGTTACCTCCCACTAGTGCTGTGCAGGGTATTCATGATGGTAGACAACAGCAAAATCCCTCAATCATCATGTCTCGTGCGTTTGAGGACTGCAGGGCAAGCCTTTTTCTAAGAACTGCTGTTCTACAAAACTCAGACTCAAATAACAAGCAGTGCTGAATTTCCTCCATCTGTGGACTGACTGAGGCCCAGGTGTTTAAAAACCCTCTCACAGTTTTCTAAGCTTCAACAACACTTCTTCTGATCTGATGAAATCTCATTTAATTAGTCCATATTGAAGTAAAAAAAAAAGCACTTAGTATGAAAGTTTTGTATTTATATATTACAAGATAGGTCGAAAATACCTGAATTATAATGCATTCATTTGAACACTTTAAGTCATTTTAACTAAGTACTTTTTAAACATTCACAAACTTAAATACATGACCTTGATCGCTTTCTTTATTTGTGTACAGATATGAAAAAAAAGGACTTCATTGACATATTTTGTTATCATGAGCTTGAATTTGAAGCCATATAATTCCAAAGGGTTTCTATAGATTTGTCAGTCTGTCCATCTATCTACACTACTGTTCAAAAGTTTAGATTTGGAAGGTTTTTAAAATGTTTTTGAAAGACGTGTCTTTTGTTCGCCAAGGTTATATCGTGAAACATTATTACAATTCGAAAGAACTGTTTTCTATTTGAATATATTTTAAACAGTAATTCATGTGATAGCAAAGCTGAATTATGCAGTCACTTTTGATCAATTCAGTGCATCCGTGCTGAATATAGCAGTAGTGTATATGTTCAGTTATTTCTTGATTTAACCCTTGATGCTATTGCAGTACAATCCAAGTAGTGCTTGTTTAGGTGAGTGGTGGTGCCGGTGGCTTTGCTGTGTATTTGGCCACACAGGGTTAGGGTTTAGGGTTAGTGTTACCTGTTGGGCGGTCTGCACCTGCTGCACCACCTGTGTAGGAACTCCAGTCTGGACTACAGCAGCAGGAGGACTAGAATCTGACACAGAGTCACTGGAATGAAGAGAACCCTCTATAGGAAGGAAACATGGAGAAAAAGAAGTGTATTAATATTTGACAGATGTTTTATCCAACGTGACCTGCATTGCATTCAAGGTACACATCTTTCTGGGAATCAAACTCATGACATTGGAGTTGGTATAGCTTCATGCTCTACTGTTTGAGCTACAGGAATGATACATCTTTTTTTTTTTTTCTGAGCAGAGACTATAGCATGTCATTCATTCTTAGGTTGAGGTAAAATGTTTATTAACTCTTACCTGTAACTGTGACAACGATGTACTGTGGTGTATTCTGACTGCTGGACTGCGTAGGTGAGCTCTGAATCTCAGCTGTGACATATTGAGTCTGAGTGGGCGGGGCTTGTGTGGGCGGTGCCTGGGCGATTGCCTGGCTCTTCTGTGTTTGTGAGGGAGGGGGTGTGGTCTGGCCGGTGGGCGGGGCCGCTGAAGGCGTGACCCCTGTAGTCTGAAGTTCAGCCAGGAATTGTTGGGGAGCTGCCGTCACGGTGGCAGCCTGGCCTGATGTGGGAGTCACACCGCCTCCCTGAGGCTGGGAGGTCTGCTGCAGCTCCCTCACATACGCTGGAGTTGCCATTGGACTGAATGCAATAAAAGGAGAAATTAATCACAGATTCACATGATAATATATACAATATAACAAACAAAAGAAAATAGAAAACTACATTTAAATGCAGTTGTATGATTGGAAATGGTGAATTTTGGTGTATTGCTAGGGCAATAGGTGCCTTTAATGTAAATGAATAAGTAAGGCATAATTTTCGTGTCAGGGTCCATATCACCGTTTCGGGGGTTTATTCTGTGATAACAACTGGCTGAATGTATATTATCAAGACAAGCAAACAAGTTTAAACAAGATGAACATTTTAAGTGACAACGTACAGTCAAACCAATTATTACACAGATTTTCACCAAATAAATAATTACGTTGAATAAAACACTGATTTGAGTTGAAACAGTTTTAAAATCTTATCTGTTTATTGTCGTAATCCATTAGAAATGCATAAAACAATTGTCCTGGCAACAAGAAACAATACAACAATATTATTAATAATACAGTTCTCCGAATTCAGTTTCAATACAGTCGATAAGTGAGACTCAAGATGGTACCAGCTGCATTTCTATAAATCAAGAGAGAGCAAGTTAGCTGTGTGATACGAGAGACATGGAAGAAGCTCTGGCCTCAGCTAACCGGATGAGCAGTCTGTTATTCAGCATTGCTACAGTCATTACTGGGATTCGAATATTAGACCTCCAATGACGCAAATGACCAGTCAGAATCAAGCATTTCAGAGAGCCGTGCAATCATTTGTTAAAGGGGTCATATGATGCGATTTCAATTTTTCCTTTCTCTTTGGAGTGTTACAAGCTCTTGGTGCATAAAGAAGATCTGTAAAGTTGCAAAGACCAAAGTCTCAAATCCAAAGAGATATTCTTTAGAAAAGTTAAGAGTCAGCCACACCTACCTAAAGGAGAAACAATAATGTACAGTATGTGGAAGATAATGTTTTTTTAACCTTAAACCGCATAAACGCATTTCATTACACCAAATACACAAAATAATGTTCTTTTTAGCAACATCATATGACCCCTCTAATTTCATCATTTGCTAGGTGTAGCGAATCACCATTGTCAATAGTGTAGGATGAGTTATGCACTGATGTAAATTAAGGTCTAAGTATGACCAATAATAATGAAGATGCTTTCCGTAGGTAATAACACTAACAAAGTTAGTTGAGTTTTCATTATTATCACTAATCACCACCTTGGCACAACCATATGGTTCCAGGAAAGCCCTAAAGACTACAACCATTGTTGGGCCAGCAAAAAGAAGAGGAGGGAAGGTTAGGGCAGAGCGTTTGGTGTCCTATTACCAGTAACCTGATCAGTGCTTGCAAATGAATGAGGGCACACACCATTGCCAAGAACACAAAGTGGGACTTGGGCACAAAAAAATAATAATTTTAAGGTGCATTTCTCTAAAAATAGTGTCTTAGATATTTGAAAATCTAATCTCATTGTTTGTAAAACCTTAAATGTGAACCTGGACCACAAAACCAGTCATGAGGGGTCTTTTTTTTATTGAAAATTATACATCATCTGAAATCTGAATAAATAAGCTTTCCACTGGTATATGTTTGTTAGGATAGGACGATATTTGGCTGAGATACAACCTGAAATCTGAGGGTGCAAAAAAAATCTAAATATAATCGAGAAAAACGCTTTTAAACTTGTCCAAATGAAGTTCTAAGCTATGCATATTAATTTAATCAAAAATTAAGTTTTGATATATTTACGGTAGGAAATTTACATATCTTCATAGAACATGATCTTTACTTAATATCCTAATGATTTTTGGCATAAAAGAAAAATCGATAATTTTGACCCATACAATGTATTATTGGCTATTGCTACAAATATACACCAGGGTCACAAATATCAATGCCAATTTAAAAAAAAATCATTATCAAAATCAATGTCAAACTTCATCTGTCAGTACTAATTTACTTCATTACTGTTACTCTGGCAAATGTATGATTCAGTTATGCTATAATCAAATCAAGCCTGTATACATCTTGCTTCTTTTGATTTCTTATAACGTTACCTTATGAATTTTTATCACTTGTTTTGGTATGCATCACTTGGTTCCTATAAACAAAAAAAACGCCCTTACATAACTATAATAATAATTCATTACATTTATATAGCGCTTTTCTAAGCACTCAAAGCGCTTTACATTGTGAGGGGGATCGCCTCATCCACCACCTGAATGCATGAATGCAAATATTTCTATAATATCATAATAATTATAATAAATACACAATGATCTAATATACAATAAGATGCATAATAATAAAATTAAAAAATTTTATTTACATAAATTAACAGGTACTGGCTTCTATAACATACGCGTATGCACCCATAAGGCATGTTTTAACCAATATAAATGTCAATAAATAAAACATTTGGACCTGGTTAATATGTCCAAAAACTAAACACATAAAGTAACACAGTAGAAGAATCTACTCGTGGTCGTGCAAACATTTCGACCTGCGCAGTCAAATGTCCTGCTTTGCATCTTATTCACAATGCACTGACACGAATGCTATTTCGGCACATTATATTATATATGGTTTCATATCCAATAGGCATCGAGTGGTCAGTAAAGGTTAAGAACAGGAGAGCATCTGGTTTATCCAGCAATAACGGCAGGTTTGTCAGCGTGGTCGTCGGTGTAACTATGCCAACAGCGTTTATAACACCTAGCTCCATAGCAACGCTACGGATGGGTGGCTAGTATCCAGCAATGTGTATGGAGACTCACGACGTATTATTGCAAACAACACCCGCCATTTTGTACAACCTATCTAGTATATCGTCATAACAACGAGCAGCTTTGGCTGAGGCTGGTGGTAATAATGTCTATCCTTAGAGAGACGCGTCTGTCTAGCGCTGGACACGATCGCTTAGCAATCCCGCTCACCGATAATGATTATTGGACATCGATAGACGCTAAAAATATCATCCTCCTCGCACCTGTTTCTGTTTTCCACACAGTGAGACTTCATATGAAATATAAAAAACGGAATCACCTCTTATTCCGAGTGACTTTTCCAGCGGTACTTTGGATTTAATACGCTTTTTGTCAATGAATCGGTTTGTTGTTGTTGTTGATTCTCGTTGCTGGGTTCTTGTCACCACGACTACCGTGGCTATGGCGCTTCGTCCTCACCCGGGCAACTGTTGCTACCCACTCGCTGCGTTCCCGCCCCCTTTCTTCGCTCTGATTGGCCCGGATACAATAACTATAACGCCGCGTCTTCCTATTGGTGGAACTAGGTAGCCAATGCGACATACGGCACCGGGTTCGTCTGAAGCGTGTCAATCATAAGCGTGCCTCACGCTTTTGTGTACTGATCTGAAATCAGTCGTGTCGGTAGGTTTTACGTCGTTCGCTATTACAGAACAACTGATAGAAAGCTGATCTGAATCCACGTTGTATAAGAGCTTTTAGCACACAATCCAAAAGGCTCTTCCTCCAAATAAAGCGAAATGTATGTAATAAATGTATGCAATTTTGACATATTACAAAATGTATTTTGAAAACGAACCACACTTTTACTCCCTTTGACCTGAAAAATATGACTTCAAGTATTTGATCCTAAAAATAGCCTACACGTAAACATTTTAAATGTATTCATTAATTTAATTAATTTTAATGACGAAATTGAAATCAGGGTCATCATAGAACATGTATTCAAATTATTTTTTGTATGAATTGCATATATTTAAAATAACTTAATAGATCCAGAGAAAAGTGAGTGTGATGGACCTCTAATTTTGTGTTTTTTTATAAGATTTCAAATAATATATGCTATTTATAATATATATATAGCCTATTCATATATATATATATATATATATATATATATATATTATACCATTCAATTATACATATATTTCCATGGCCTCCATCCTCCATGCGTCAAATATTGTGGTTAATGTCTCTCGAAATGTCACGCTGTTGTCATTGTTATCTTCACATTCGTTAAAAATGCATTATTCTGTTGTCATTTTGGATATTGGTGACCTTTGTCCATGTGGATGCAAGGAACGCTCGTGTGCAATGAACTATGTTATCACACTTTGAAAATGCCATGCTCGCTACATCGCTTTGTCTCTTAACCTCTACACCTCACAGTCATCACTCGGTCTGGAAAAAATGGTCAAAATAAATGATGCATTGAAGTGCAAAGAAGGTAAAACAAGCATTCGGGTGAACTCCGGACACAGTTTTGGGGGAGCTGTGCTCTTGCTTTCATAAGTGATTAGCCTTACAATTTTCGCCTGGTGGACAAACATAGAAATATAACAATATAACTATATATATATCATAGTTACATGATACTATATACTACATCAACTATACATTTTAACTTTAATTATTAATGTAACTATTCTTAATTAAGAAAAATAATAAATCAATGTAATTCAAAGAATAGAGCATGATAGCAACACCAAGGTCATGGGTTCGATTCCCAGGTAATGTATAATGCCGATAAAATGTGTATCTTGAAGACAATATAAGTTGCTTTGGATAAAATCATTATAGATTAAATATAAATAAACAAATACATAAACAAATAAAACTTTCATATATGGCAAAATACATTTCTAAAAATAAACACACTATACTCACAGGTCAAAACCTGAACAAAACATGCCTTAAAATATGTATCATAAAAATACATCCCCTACACATTTTAACTTTAACTTTAATTATGAATTTAATAATTTTTAATTTAAAAAAAATTAAATAAAAAATAAAAATAATAAACATGTAGCTCAAACAGGAGGGCATGGTGCTAGCAACATCAAGGTCATGGGTTCGATTCCCAAGAAATATAATTCTGATAAAATGTGTATCTTGAATGCAATGTTAGTCTCTTTGGACTAAAGCATTATATACAAAATGTAAATAAAACTTTAATTATTAATTTAATTAAGGAAAATAATAAAGCATTCCACTATCTCAAACAGTACAACTAATGGTCATAGGTTCGATTCCCAAGAAATGTGAAACACTAATAAAATGTGTATTTTGAATGCAAAGCAGGTCGCTTTTGACAAAAGCATCAGCCAAATGCATACAAATGCAAATAAAAAGATTAACTGCAATGAATTTAATAGAAAAAAACAGACAGACATCTTAATTCAATCACTGTATGTAAAGAGAAATCACTGTTGTTCATGCTGCAATATCCTGACATGAGTCGTATGGCAAATATGATTCATCAATTTAAATGAAGAAAGAGTGTTTCGTGTCACAGAATGCCCTTATGATTACACATTCACCTTTCCTGCTCATGCTTTTGTTACTGGAAAGGTCTTTGCCACTATCTTACAGGGTTATCTGTGACTCCTGCTTGAGCATGTGTTCCCCTCACCTCTTTATAAGCAGAAACAGGGGCCTGGGGAAAAAATCACAGAACTTCGCCATCAAACAGGCACCTGGTTCCAAACCAGCAGGAAATCAGCTTCTGAACATCAACCGCTGCTGTCAGTGAAGATCTGCTCTCAGCAGGATGTGGAAAACCACAGCGCTTGCAGTGTGTCTGCTGCTGGCTGGAGTACAGGCACTGGACGGCCCCTCGTACGGAGTCAAATTATGCGGCCGGGAGTTCATCCGCGCTGTCATTTTCACCTGCGGAGGCTCTCGATGGAAGCGCTCCTTGACAAACACAGGTTAGCTTTACAGACCTTGCAGAGCAGGTTTTGTAGAGAAGCATGTATAAGATTACTAATACACTACAAATTATTTTGGATATACCTATTTAATCTCTATTTTTACTATGTTGAGCAATAGTAGATTTCATATTAAAAATAGAGAATACATTTTAATACAGAAAAAAAATGCTGGATTTAAACATTTTTGCAACCCAGAACTTTAAAATACATAATTCTAGGTTGTAACAATATTACAAACATTTGGATATGCCTATTTAATCTCTATTTTTACTATGTTTTAAACTAGTAGATTTTACATTCAAAATTATGGACTAAAATTATGAACATTCAAAAGTCTGGGCTCAGTTCAATTTTTTTCTCTCTTTTTTTTTTTTTTGAAAGAAAAATTAATACTTTTATTCAATAAAGACACGCTGAATTGATCAAAAGTGACATTAAACACATTCATAATGTTACAAATAAATGCTGTCCTTTGGACCTTTCTATTCATCAAAGAATCCTGAAAATATTAAGCAGCACAACCGTTTTCAACATTGACAATAATAAGAAATGTTTCTTAGCAGCAAATCAGCATATTAGATTTCTGAAAGGTCATGTGACTGGAGTAATGATTCTGAAAATTCTGCTTTGCATAACAAGCATTTTAAAAGACATTACAATAGAACAGTTATTTTAAACTGTAATCATTTTTCACACTATTATTGTGTTTACTGTATTTTGAATGAATAAATGCAGCCTTGGTGAGCATAAAAAGACTTCAAAACACACACACACACACACACACACACACACACAAATCTTATCAACTCCAGTGGTGTATGATCGAAAAATGTTAAAAACTAGTCAAAACTCTCATATATTTAAGATTCTTCAAAGTGTATTGTAATTTACTCTTTAAGAGTTGTACATAAAACATTATTGGAGTACGTTCCACAAGAAAATAAGTCTTTCGATTTCAAAATTCCATGTTTAATTCAATGTGTAACTTGCTATTTCTTTAATGAATTGTTAAAACTGACAACTTTTGAGTGAAAAGAGTTTCTTCACCAGAAATCATAGTGATGTATGTATAGTTTTACAACATCTCTTATTTCACAGATGAAATACTGGACTTATTCAGCTCGTATGACAGTAATGCTCCAGACAGCGCAGTGCTGTACGGTGCTGCACCGTCCTCCCAGCATGCCCCTGACTCAAATCTTCCGTCACTGGCACAAGGGGAACAGGAAGGTGGCGTGTTCAGCAGGCCAGTGCGCTCTCTCATTTCACAGGAGGTGCTTGAAGCGTTGCGTACCGTGGACAGAAAAGGACGTGATGTAGTGGTGGGACTGTCCAACGCTTGCTGCAAGTGGGGCTGCAGCAAAGGAGAAATCAGCTCCCTTTGCTGAGACTAACCTTCTCTATAGCATGAGTGAATAAAAAAAAGTGTGTGTGTGTGTGTGCTTCTCCATCCTGTCTTGTTTAATTGTTCTATCTCATATTGTGTTTGAGACTTGTAATTGGTTTGCATTGAACTCCCATGCATTTTGCAGTTAATTTAACTAAAGATTTTATACTGTTTGATGTTGTGAAGTAATAAGTTACTTTTTGCAATCAATTCAGTGGGTTCGCTTTTTAATCTTTATCTAGAGTATATTTCATTCTTGAATAAAGATGATTATTTGCATTAATCGCTAATGAATCAGTTTGTGCTCATTTGCATATTTAACCATAACAATTTATGAAAACGTTTAATAAAATAGCTTCATATGTAGTTTGCATATGACCTGAAATGTCCCCTACAAGAACTGGACATTCATGTCTTCTACTTAGAAATTAGGTCTTTATAGCCTTCTACAGTATAAAAATGCCATATATCTTTAAACGCTGCAGAACAGGACATCACGTGTAAGAACTGGACATTGGTTTTCTCTACTTATTAGAAATGGGGTCTTTATAGTCCTCTAAAGTGAAATAATGTTTCATATCTTGAAAACGCTGCAGTAAAAAGTTTTTATGTGAGGTACGTATATACTATGGCATGTCCCCTATATTAAGAACTGACCACTGGTTTTCTCTACTTATTAGAAATGGGGTCTTTATAGTCCTCTAAAGTGAAATAATGTCCCATATCTCAAAAACATTGTAGTAAAATTGGTTCCTATGAGGTGTGCATATCGTGTGGACCGTCCCGTATAAGAACTAACCTTTGGTTTTCTCTACTTATTGGAAATGGGGTCTTTCTAGCCTCCGAAAATTTAATAATGTTCCATGTCTTGAAAACGCTGCAGTAAAATGGTTTCATATGAGGTGAGCATATCATATGGGCCGTCCCCTATAAGAACTGACCATTGGTTTTCTCTACTTATTAGAAATGGGGTCTTTATAGCCCTCTAAAGTGAAACAATGTCCCATATCTCAGAAACGCTGCAGTAAAAAGTTTTTATATGAGGTACGTATATACTATGGTATGTCTCCTATAAGAACTGACCATTGTTTTTTTTTTACTTATGAGAAATGGGGTCTTTACAGCCAGGGGCGCATTAATGCACGGGCTTCAAGGGGCTGAAGCCCAGGGGCCTACACTGGAAAGGGGGCCCACTGGCTTCAGGGAAATTATATTTTTTGAATAATTATTTATATGGGAGTTTGCAGCAGTGACAACAGCGTTCTGTAAACAAACTCGCACAGGGGCCTACACTGGAAAGGGGGCCCACTGGCTTCAGGGAAATTATATTTTTTGAATAATTATTTATATGGGAGTTTGCAGCAGTGACAACAGCGTTCTGTAAACAAACTCGCACAGTCATTTTCAGCAACGGCCTGGTTGTAGTAGCCTATATAGTGAATGGTTCAGTTTAGGTTCCCCCCACACAGTTTGTATGGTTGGTGTGTTCCACGTGTTCTATCGATATACTGTAAGCGGAATGTACAATGCATTCGCTCGTAAATAACCGCAGCACGAGAGTATCTTTATGTCAACACGCAGATTAACAGAAACACAACACTGCTGTGTGAAAGGAACTGGACCGGACAACGTTCTGTAACGTCATAAAGTGAGAGTTTAGTAACTTGCTTGGATGTAATCTGTGTGTCATCTGTGTTCCATAAATAGTGCTACTTCAAAGTCTCAATTTTAAATCTGGGCATGGAAAAATAGGAATTGTCCTATTGCTTAAATGTGATCATTAAACTTTATACGGCTGTGATTTAACTAATTAAACGTGAGCACCTCATGTCACACATACTGGTAAAAAATGTATAGCCTGAATGCACTGTAAGTCGCTTTGGATAAAAGCGTCTGCTAAATGCAAAAATAAATAAATGTTTCAAAATAAAAACGCAGTTAGCAATCACCAAATAACCCACATTTATGCCAACATGCCGTGTTGTTTTGATCTACTGATGATGAATAATTAATATTTTGTGTGATTTATGAATGAATGAATGAATGAATGAATGATGCATTTATATAGCGCTTTATTGTGTATTTTTGTACACCCAAAGCGCTTTACAATCATGTGGGGGGGTCTCTCCTCAAACCACCACCAGTGTATGGTGGATTTATGGTGTTTAAATCATACCTGTAAACTCACATTTCAGCCAGGAAAGTTTTGATGGCATTTTCCTTTCATATTACCTCCATATAATGCCCGTAATAGCGTAGGGTTTACTTAATTTAACGGCTATATAATTCTGCTGTTCCACAAGCGCCACCTTGTGGCAAAGAGTGAATTTGCATATTCGCTTACATTCACATTTTATGCAGAACAGTGTTGTGAATGGCATATTAACAATATTAACTGTTAATATTAACAATATTAACAATATTAATAATGGCATATTAACATACACTGAACAAAATTATAAACGCAACACTTTTGTTTTTGCCCCAGTTTTCAGCCCTCTAAAGTGTAATAATATCCCATATCTCTAAAACGTTGCAGTAAAATTATTTCATATGAGGTGTGCATATAATATGGGACATCCCCTTAAAGAACTTGCCATTTTTTACATTTTTCTACTTATTAGAAATTAGGTAGGCTATTTATATATGAGGTATGTACATAGTATGGGACGTCCCATAAAAGAAATGACCTTTTGTAATACTCTGGAATGAAATAAAGGCATATTTTCACATAACCTATTTATTTATTTATTTATTATTTGTTTGTTCGTTTTTTTTATGGGAATACTTTATTTATTATTGGCGTTCACTTTCTGAGCAGAGGTTAAACCACATTATATAAAAAGGCATTCAAGAGTAACTGTCACTGTACTGCAGTAGGACAAATAAAAACGCAATTCAGGTATTTAAGAGAGTATATACGTAATTTTGTCAATTTGTCCTGCTGTAAACTCATATCCACAAAACAATGATTTGAAAGATAAACCTACAGAAAGGAAAAAAACTGAAAACCATTACTCAAATAAACACACACCTGTCAAAGACTCAAAATATCAAAGTTGTATAAATACAACGTATAATAAAGCAGAAGTAAAAAAAAAAAAAAAAGGAAACATGACATCTTATGTTATCTCTCTATTCTAAGCGTCTACATGAAAGCGATCTGAAAGGGTTAGTTCACCCAAAAATTATAATTAGTCCATAAATTACTCACCCTCAAGTCATTCTAGGTGTATATGACTTTCTTCTTTCAGACGAATCCAGTCGGAGTTATATTAAAAATTGTCTTTGATCTTTCAAGCTGTTTCATGGCACTCAGCGGGTGTTGCAGTGCATCAGTCCAAAAGAAGTTAAATAAAAAGCCCCCATCCATAAAAAAAAAGGGTCTCACATGGCTCCGGGGGGAAAAAAGGCCTTCTGTAGCGAATCGATGCGGTTTTGTAAGAAAAATAACCATATTCAAAACATAATAATCACTTTAATCTAGCTTGCGCTCACTTTTTTATGTTTTTCTACAGGAGGAAAATGCTTATCTTCTGCTCATATTCTGCTGTGCTGTGGCCACGGATTTGCGGGTCTTGTCTTTTTCTTGCAGGACCCTGTATGTTATAGTACTAATTTAGTTTTAATCGTTTAATCACCACAGCTTCTTGTCTTCATTGGCAACACGCACGATTTGTGTCGATTGCAAGTGACGTCGCAGGTAGGCAAGTGCAAGTCTGAGAGTGCAAGTGCAAGTCTGAGAGTGCAAGTCTGAGAGTGCAAGTGCAAGTCTGAGAGTGCAAGTGCAAGTCTGAGAGTGCAAGTGCAAGGCTGCAGCCAGACCCTTTTGGGCTAGACCGTGTTTTTGCTGGCTTGACCACAGTCTGATAATCCATTTTGTACGGTGTGAGTTCAGGTGGCCTGAACCCACAGAAACTAAGGGCTTGATCGCTTGTCTACTTGCATGACGTATTTCCTGTAGTTGTATTTGTTCATGTGAGGGTGAAGACCATAGATATATATAGGCCTATATGTCTATGGCGAAGACCACATGTGTGCATATAGAGCTTTATTTTGATTTCACTGCTTTGCAGTTTAAAATAATCCTCTAAATGTCTGTTCAGTAGCCTCTATAACAGATGACACAATTTAGTAATTATGGTGCTTCTAAAAGCACTTACTTTCTATTGCATGCACTCGCTCTCAAGGGGCCGACCGCACTTGTGGGTATTTGGACAAGCCCTGGCAGTGTTGCCAGATTGGATGGACGATTTCCAGCCCAAAAGCTCACAAAAACCCGCCCAAAACTTTAACTGTCAAAATAATGTGATGAAATATGTAAATCAAGGTTGATAAGGGCCATTTTTAACTCCTTAAAACAAAATAAATAATATAAATATAACGTTAGATAAATTTCCCAGTAACGGATCAAACCGGGGCAAATAGCCTACATTAAAGAGAATTAGGCTACCGAACATGAAGAAAATATGCAAGCAGATACGGTCAAAACGGCAATCAAGAAATTAACCGATACCCTCGAAACAACATGCATCATTTTCAATATCAGCAGTCAGAATAATCCAATTTAAAATGCAAAAAGTGCCCAATATAAGTGATAGGAAAAAGCAACGTAATTAACAGTTATTTCACACTCGTTCATGCACACACCATGACAGTCAAAACTGTGTCATTCATTGATACATACTGAATTATAATCCGACAATTAAAAACAACAACAATAATGCGCTTACCTTCGTGTCGCTCTATAATTTT
>NW_015644337.1:612516-628519 GCF_001515625.1 Sinocyclocheilus rhinocerous
AACTGAATTCGGTCCGGTTTTCTGAGCGCAGACACTGAAGCATACACACACAGAAAGTGCGTCTCACAGTGCGCAACTACTCTTTTGCGTCGCATGAACGGAGAATTACACACTTTCCCTGCGTTCCATTCGGAAGGGCTCATCCCTATGCCCTAATCCCTTCAAAGGGTTTGCCCTCCGGAGTGAGAGCTTCGAAGGGTTGAAGGGTGTAGGGGACCAAACAACTGTTTCTTGAAGTGCCCTTCTGCGTCATCCTCACGTGCCCACACGGAGGCGCCGTCATCATGCAAAGAATCTGCGCAAAGGATCATGGGAGCCCGAAGTGTCCATCAGTTGTACCCTTCGAAATCCTTCATTCCGAAGGGACCTTTGAAGTGGCCAGTTTTGAGCACTTCGGTTTGGAACGACCCTTCAATATGGCGGCCATGAATGTTTTCACTCCGAAGTGCCCTTCGGAGGGCGATATATCCCGTTTGGAACGCACCGTTAGTTTCCCCTAAAGTTCATTGCTGAAAATAACTACCTTTGACCTGATTGGCCAACTGGCTTTGCGTAGGCGACGCATGGGCGGAGTCTTTTAATGCATGTACTGACATCTGTGAACTGCTGTGTGTTTACACCATACAGTCTATGGTTTACACGTAAAGCGAGTTCAAGCTTGTCATTTGAAGAGGTTTGAGAACGGTGTCTGTAATTTAATCGACGAAAATTAAACTTATAACTATAACATATAGGAAACCAAAAGGAACAAGATCACAGGAAACAGAAAATGCTCGTTCCAGGATGCAGAGAGCGATGTTACTATTTGTAATTGATTCGTGAAAATAAGACTGACGACTGAGAAAACCGCCGAAGTTCCTTATTGTGCGTCTTGCGGGACAACGATGTAACTCTGGAGTGAAACAAATAAATGTCTGATCGTGGACTTTCCCTGACTGTGTGAGCACTCGCTTAACGGGACGTTGCGTCACACTGGACTTTTTGCGTGCGCGAATGCCGTGAGCGATGGCATGGCAGAATGTAAAAGTGCATTTTGCTACTATACTTTACTTGTGGATATGTTCTCAAGGTGGGCAAAAGTGTTTCGTTTTCAATATAGTTTCGTTCTACCAAATACAAATAAGTATCAGTATATAAATATATTGTTATTTGTGAAATAAAGTGCATTGTTTCGTAATTTAAAACCTACAAACTTATATTTTGTAAAACTATGTACTGTTTTCAATTATATATAGTTTTAATTTATGAAAGAATGCATTTTATTTCACAAATAAAGCAAAATGCTTCAGAAAAGTAAAGTTCTACCAGCATTTGTTGGCAGATGCCACTTAGTTTGTAGTCTATGCAACATGTATTCATTAAGAGTCCAAATACTTTTTTGGGTCACTTTATAGTAAGACAAAGTAGTGTTTTTGTTCTGCAGTAAACAATACAGCAAATATTCACAGGACAGACCATTGAATTCATATTAAACTTTGTCTGCATGTTTTTATGGAACCGAGTTCATCATAGTTCTGTTGCCTCAACTTGTTCTTCTTGTCTTTTTGTTGTCTTTTTTATTTGTTTAGTCTCTTGTGAAGTGGCTGTAAACTGCTGGTGGAATAAAGCTCTTCCTGTGGCCCACAATGTGTCTGTTCTGTGCCACATGAGTACACGGGGAAGAGCAAACAGTTGTGGTCTCTGCCAGCTTTATGTTATCAAACTTGACCACAGACATCAGTTTCCCAGCACATGTGCCAGTACCAAAGAAACCTTCAACTTTTCCATCGCAGCAGAACACCGAGAGCATATTCGCTGCATGTGTAATGGAAATACATCAGAGACCTGCAACGTTACAGTAAGAGGAGGCTGTGAGTATGACAGAATTGACCATTTATTCTCTAATGGCCACATTACTAGCTCTGGGAATGTTTTCTGCGCACACCGGTCCCAGAAATGAGGGTGGTTTACAAGAAAAACTGTAATTACATACAGCATTTGGGTATTCATAAACAGACGTTTTCCGCCTAGATCACACACAACAGCACACACATTATAAATGGAAGAATTACTATAAGGGGTTTAATTAAAATACAATATGCATATTTTCTTTCTAAGCCTTCTGGGATTCCTTGCTCTGTATGATTCCATTGTAAATGCACAGGTCTGGGTAGTAACTGATTATATATAATCTGGATTATTTAATCATATTCCAAAATTTAAATACTTCCAATAAGAAAAATTCTAAAATTAGAATATTCACAAAGCAGTAAATTATTCCTAAAACATTTGTATTTTTATTAAAGGGTTAGTTCACCCAAAAATGGAAATTCTGTCATTAATTACGCACCCTCGTTCCAAACCCGTAAGAGCTTCGTTCATCTTCGGAACACAAATTAAAAGATATTTTTGATGAAATCTTTCTGACCCTCCATAGACAGCAAGGATCCTAACACGATCAACGCAACAAGCAAGGAGATCGGTAAAATAGTCAATGTGACATCAGTGGTTCAGGCATAGTTTCACGAAGCTACGAGAATACTTTCTGTGTGAAAAGAAAACAATAATAACATAATTTATTAAACAATTTGTCTCCCCGAGTTATGTTAAAGGTGCAATAGGTGATTGTCTTCAGAAACATTTTTTGTTATGCTGGTTGAAAGTCTCTTCACATCCCGATAGCAATCATTAAGTGGTCTAAATGTATTTGTATATTCTGTGCGTAGGATCAAGAAATGTTCGTCCAATCAAAACGCTCGGTCCGAGCGATTTAATATGCTTTCCTACCTGCTTGTCAACGTATGTATTAGCATACCTCTGCGCACCCGGTTCGCGCAGACAGGATACTCATCAGCGCGTTCACGCACGCTGTGCAGACAGAGCGAGGATGGCAGGCAAACATCAACAAGCCGATCTTCCTTCCTGGTATTGTAGTACTTTTAAAGATTTCTCACCGGTGAATGACACATGATGTAGCCCAGCGGTTAATCCAGTCCTCGCGCCAGCTCGTTAGAAGTGAGCTACGTGCATGAACTGTGTTCCGATCGATATGATCCCTACACAGAGTTCATTGCTCCCTACTCCCTGAGCAGGGGAAATCCGTTGAAGTTTACTTCACTTCGGAACATGGGCTGGAATTGGGAACCTGATGTAGCCTATTGTAGTAATGTTGTCTCTGGTCTGTGAGTGTAAATGCATTCAGGGGGCGTGGCTTTGGACGGCGATTGCAGGAAGGGTGGGACGTTCGCTTTCAGTGCTATCAGGCTAAAGTTAGCATTTTCCAAGATCTCCTATTGTACCTTTAAGTTAACGACATGAGGGTGAGTAATTAATGACAGAATTTACATTTTTGGGTGAACTGACCCTTTAATATGGTACAAAATCATCCTATTCAGATCAATGTTAGGTCAAAAGTAATCAAAAAGTAGTCAGATGATATTACCTAAAATGTGTATTGTAATAGATTACGTTACTAACTACAATTTTTATGATGTAATCTGTATTCAGAAATGGACTACAATAGACTTTAGTTCGGGTTAGACAGCATATTGAATTTAACACGGATGAAAACGAGGCTGTGAAGGATAGACGTGCAGTCACTGAAATAGCACGCACTGTGTTAAGGTCCTAGATCATGCGATTTTCACAACTCACAACTTCCAAAACTATTTTAATGACGTTTTTGACTACTTAAAGGGGTCATATGATGCTTTTTTAAAGATCATTATTTTGTGTATTTGGTGCAACAGAATATGTTGACATGCTTTAATGTTCAAAAAACACATTATTTTTCAAATACTGTACATTATTGTAGGTCCTCTATGCCCCGCCTCTCTCAAACGCTTCGTACCTGAAATCACATCATATGACCCCTTTAAAGCTTTTATCAGAAAGGCGTTTCATCAGTATGTTTCGCTGAACGCACTGTACTTCTGTCACTCACAGCCTTGTTTTCATTCCTGTCAAAAATTAAACGTGGCGCTACCCTGACTAAGGTCTATTTGTAAGTGACCCACCCATGCATTACTGAAAGTTGTGTTGCTGTAGCTCAAACAGTATGGGCTGATTCCCAGGGAATGCATGCATTGATCAAATGAATGCAGTGTTAGTCATTTTGAATAAAAGCATCTGCTGAATATGTAACTGTTCAATATTTTATTTGGTAAGAGAGCTTAATTAGTTTGAACCTGAACATTCTTTGAGAAATGCTTATGTGTTGAGATGTTGTCCAAAATTAAACAAGGAAGGGGAAGTGTGCGGAACCCTGCTGGCTTTCTTTTGCAGATTTCCCCACATGACTTCCTGTTTTCTCAGTATAAAAAGTAATGGTGCTCTTGCAGCACATTGTGTTGGTTTGAATGGTTATTTCTTCTCCCTTTAACTTTACTTGTTTGGGTTAGTTTCCCTCCAGAAAGTTTGACATTCTTCCATCTTTTACAGATCCACCATCTCCCCCGTCTCACCCTGATTGTGCTATTGAAGACTTGGAAGATGAAGACATTTACTGCTCTTGGACTAAATCCAATGAGCCAATGATTCCAACTGTTTACACCCTTCACTGGAAAGATTATGATGGGTTTGTGTTTTATTATTAAAACCACCATTGCATTATATATGGACATTGTGACGTTGTGGACCTATGTGAGCATCTGACAATGTTTTTTGTGTGTGTGTGTGTTTATATACAGGAATGTTAAATCTAGGGAGAGCAGTAGTGAGAGTGCAGTCATAAACCGGCGTGAGTATATGAAGAGCACTTACACTACAGCATGGGTCACTGCCAAAAACGTGCTGGGTTCTGCACAGTCTGAAAGGTCTTCCTTCAACACGGGCCATATCGGTAAGTCATGTTTACTCTATTATAAACCATTGCTTGCTTTCTTTAAACCATGCACAATTGTATCACAATTTATTGGCTCTATTTGAACCACTGCACAGTACTCAGTATACATACAATTCTGATGATTATTACTATGAATAAGTGTAAAAAAAGAGTGCATCACCTCCAGAGTCTCTCTCTCATATTCATCTCCCTAGATATATACAAGCGTTCAGATGTTTGGTGTCAGTAAGGTTGTTTTTTTTTATTTTATTTTTTTTAAAGAAATGACTACTGTTATTCAGCAAGGATCCAGTAAATTTGTCATATTTTAAATAAATGCTGTGCTTTTGAACTTTCTTGTCAAAAGAATCTTTAAAA
Source organism: Sinocyclocheilus rhinocerous (assembly GCF_001515625.1). Taxonomy (NCBI): domain Eukaryota; kingdom Metazoa; phylum Chordata; class Actinopteri; order Cypriniformes; family Cyprinidae; genus Sinocyclocheilus; species Sinocyclocheilus rhinocerous. Next base: position 617,696 of record NW_015644337.1, read on the forward strand.
AAAAGTTAGCATTGTTTTCTCAAAATATTAAGCAGGACATCTGTTTTCAGCATTGATAATAATAATAATAAATGTTTCTTGAGCAGCAAATCAGCATATTAGAATGATTTCTGAAGGCTCATGTGACACTGAAGACTGGAGTAATGATAATAATAGTTAAAACATTCAGCTTTGTCATCACAGGAATACATTACATTTTAAAGTGAACTATTATTTTCAAATTGTGATTATATTTCACAAATAACAGTATTTCTTTTTTTACTGTATTTTGATCAAATAAATGTAGGCTGGGTGAGCACAAAAGACATCTTTCAAAAGTATTTAAAAAATCCCAAAGAAGTGTTTTATCAGGCAAAAACTGTAAGTTAACTTTGTAGCTAGCTTTTAATCTTTTACCTCTTTTTTCCTAGAACGGCCAGACCCTCCATACAATATAAACCTCACCTCTGACCCACTGGAGTTCATCTGGGACATGTACTGTGACAGAGTGGGCCACTTGGACAAGAGCTGTCAAATGCAGTACCGTGCACGCAATCACATGCTGGACTGGATTGAGGTGAGCGGAGAAAGAGAAACCAGACTGATTAGACTCTATTCTGATTTGGAAGAGTATTTCAACAGTTTTCAACAATGTGAATATATTCTTGCCATGACCATAAAAATACAATCAAATATAATTTTATAGTGCCAGAGATGTGTCAAAAATGAAACTAATTGTGTCTCTGTTGAATTCTCATTGTGCAGGTGGATGATTGCCAGGTCATGTTTGTTTTGGAGGATCCCCAGCCATTCACACAGTACAGTTTTCGTGTTCGCTGCCACTGTGGATACGAAGAGAAAGTCATGAGTAACTGGAGTTCAGTGTATTCAGTCAGAACGCCCCCTGCAGGTCAGAGAAAGACCCCTCATTGCATTAATTAAAGACATTCATGCACTCATTTATTGCTCAGTTATTGTTTTATTGAAGATGGTCTTGATGCACTTGATTCACTCAGCAGTAGAATATGGATGTCAGTCGTGTTTTAGAGTCTTAAGTAGAAAAGCAATTCAGTTTTAAACAAGAGCCACCACCATGTTCTGTATCCAGAATGACTTCCTGTAATGTTTTGGGTCGTTTTGAGTCTCTTATACTCTCCGAGGCTGCAATTATTAGATCAAAAATACAGTAACAGCAATTAAATGTTATTACAATTTTTTCTAATTTAAAATGTCATTTATTCTGCACCCTTCAATCATTTATCATTTCTTTCATTCCTTTTTTTCTAAATATCGTGCCATATAACAAAATCAATGATGATGACTCTGTGTCTGTAATTTTCTCTCTTTTCAGCACCGGTTGGACAGCTGGATGTTTGGAGTGACTGTGCCCCTAATTCTGACAAGTCTTCCTGTAACGTCTATTGGAAGGTAGGGTGTACTCCCATAATGCATCAATCTAATTGGTTCTTGTTTAGTGGGTCAGTCACGATTCAGCAGATCATGAATGAACTGTCAACAGTCTTTCACTGTCATTTGCTGTCTCTCAGGAAATGCCCCTGTCTCAGGCTAGAGGGGAAATTATCAACTATATTGTAACTCTGAAGCTTAAAAATGGCACTGAGGTCAAGCAGGTCACCAGGCAACGGAGACACACTGAACGTCGGCAGCTCGCTAAACAGAGCTGCCTGCAGCTCAGACACTTCCCGCTCAAGCCAGGTGTTATGGGAGTTTTTGTGTCAGCCAACACCTCAATGGGCACATCGGACCCCACATACATGCTGTTTGCTGAGAGGGGTAAGTCAATGCAAAATTCTGATTAAATGTTACAAAGTTAAATTAAAATATTGTATGAAATATTCATAGTAATTTGCATTTGTGTTTCTATTTCAAATAAATGCTGTTCATTTGAACTTTCTGTTCATCAGAGTATCTTTTTTTTTTTTTACAAAAATATGAAGCAGCTCAGCTGTTTTCAACATTTATGATAATAAGAAATGTTTCTTGAGCAGCAAATCAGTATATTAGAAAGATTTCTGAAGGATCATGTGACACTGAAGACTGGAGTAATGATGCTGAAAATTCAGCTTCGCATCACAGGAATAAAATACATTTTAAAATATATTAAAATACAAAACAGTTGTTCTAAATTGCAATGTTTCACAATGTTACTGTTTATACTGTATTTTTGATCAAATGAATGCAGCCTTAACATTAAAAGCTTACCAACCCCAAACTTTTTGAACAGTAGTGTATAATTATATCATATTTATGCCCTGTAGGACAGAGAATGCCTGAGGTGAATCTGAGTGTAATAGGTGAGAGCCAGGCGCTGCGGGTCTCATGGTCCATACACCCACAGTTCTCTGAGAGCGTCCTGGAGTATGTGGTACAGCATGTGTCTGTAGTACCTCACTGTCTGTGCCTGAACTGGGTCAGAGTAAAGAGAACCCAGAGATCTGTCACACTCACAGGTTTGTGTGTGTGTGTGTGTGTGAGAGAGAGAAAGCTGTAGTTTGTTCTGATGCTGATAGTGATTTTGTGTTTGTCTCCATCCACAGGTGACTTCTGGAACTACACAGCTTATAATGTGTCACTGTTTGCAGTCTTCAACAACCACAGCACTTTCCTCAAGTCAGCCATTGCATACACACTTGAAGGAGGTATGACATCTCTTAAAGGGACAGTTCACCCAAAAATGACCCTGGACCACAAAAAACAGTCATAAGGGTCAATTTTTTTAAATGGGGATTTATACATAATCTGTAAACTGAATTAGCTTTTCATTGAATTGTTTGTTAGGATAGGACAATACTTGGCCAAGATACAACTTTTTTCAAATCTGGAATCTAAAGTTGTCCAAATTAAGTTCTTAGCAATGCATATTACTAATCAAAAATTAAGTTTTGATATATTTACGGTTGGAAATTTACAAAATATCTTCATGGAACATGATCTTTATTTAATATCCAAATGATTTTGGGCATAAAAGAAAAATCTGTAATTTTGACCCATTCAATGGGCATTTGGGCTATTGTTACAAATATACCCATACGGCTTATGACTGGTTTTGTGGTCCAGGGTCACATATAAAAAATTCTGTCATTAAAGGCACAATATGTAAAAAAAAATTTAATTAAAATATCCTAAAACCACTAGAACAGTGCTATATATTTTGCTGACTTGTGTACTTGCATTATCCCAAATGTTTCGAAGAATGTTTAAATCCGGAGAAATAAGCAATTTTAACTAGTGACACGGACCGTGTCTATAGTGTCATTGTGTCGCCTGCCAATGACGTCATACACCCTCGAGTAGCATTATAACAGAACTTTCAAATGTATCTAGTATGATAAAACAGCGCTGCTTTTTTTCCCCACATACGCACGACCGGAAGGAGTGGAAGCAGTCGACTGTGGCATAATAAAAGCTCCGCTGCTTTCGAGCCGTGAGTCACGCTCGTTCAGCGGCCTCGTTTCGCTTCGACGGCTTTCAGCCTCCCCCTGCTTCATTCTACTACGTTAATAAATCATTAGCTCATCCATGAACATGATTTCTGCCCGAGTCCCGTCGGATTGCATCGGCTGTGGGGATGAAGACGGCAACTCCCATGATTCCACACTCAGTCACAGCGTCATCTAACTACACCTTTGTTTCTTTGTTTATTTTGAATACGCGCCCTCTAGTGGCAAAAACTTACATATTGTGCCTTTAATTACTCACCCTCATGTTGTTCCAAACCTGTAAGACCTTCGTTTATCTTTGGAAAACAAATTAAAATATTTTTGCTGAAATTCGAGAGTTTTTTGAACCTGCATAGACAGCAACGCAACTGACACATTCAAGGCCCAGAAAGGTAGTAAAAGACATTGTTAAAATAGTCCATGTGACATCAGTGGATCAACCTTAAAGGGATAGTTCACCCAAAAATGAAAATTCTGTCATTAATTACTCACCCTCATGTCATTCCAAACCCGTAAAATAATCTATGTGACTTCAGGGGTTCAACCGAAGAAAATAAAAACAACGACTTTATTCAAAAATGTGTCTCCTCTGCGTCACCCTGGAGCCATTTTGGAGATTATCACATATGTAAACAACGTATGCTGTTCTGTGCCAGCTGCGACACGTTTAGTGGATACTCTCCAAAATGGTGCCAAAATATCCTGTAAACAGTTTTTCTAGTCATATAGCCTTAATGTTTGTATCATCTCTTCTTCTTCCCTGCCAGTTCCTCCTAAAGTCCCTCAAATCCATGTGAAGAACATCTCTCACTCCTCTGCCACTTTGATATGGAGCCCCATCCCTGTACATGAGAGCAACGGTGTCATCCTGCATTACTTAGTGGGCATCAAAGAAACAGGTATGCCATCACAGGAATAAATGACGTTTTAAAATATATTCTATTATATTTAAAATTGTAATAATATTTCACAATATTGCTGTTTTTACTGTATTTTTGGTGATCAGATTGTACTGACCCCATACTTTGATTAGTAGTGTATATCTGTGTCCTTTGTCCTATGCAACAGGGTTTAATATAAGCAGTGACAGAACCAGTATGCAGTTGTCACAACTGCAGCCGGCCCAGCAGTACCACATCTGGGTGAGCGCTGTGAGCGCTGCTGGTGAAGGCGCCAGGAGCTTCACCACTTTCTTCACTGATGAAAAAAACAGTAAGTACGAGAAAGATGAGCTGTTTCTTTCTTCCTTTGGGATTTACATTGCATGCATAATCCAAAATACTAAGACATCCTTGTTTTGCATACAGTATGTAGATCACATATTCAGCTTTAGGTAGTAAACCAGTCGTTTCTATCCATCTCATCTCCTAGGTAATGCTACCCTGTTGGCTGTATTCATAATATTGATGTTCCTGGTCTTATTATTTAGTATTTTTAAGTTGGTGTAAGTATAACCTTTCATCATAATTCTATATGGCCAAAAGTACATGGACACCCCCTTGTAAAGACTGGTTCACACAGAACATTTTTCCATTCCACTGCTCCGTAGTTTTTTTTTTTTTTTTTTTACATAAATACGCGCTAGACAGATGTGTTTGACTGTTGTGCTTGCATCTTTTGCAGCATCTCTAAAAATAAGTTCAACTCTTAAAAAAAAAAAACTTGTCTCGAGTAGGGCTGGGCGATATAGCTAAAAAATGCATCAACGATATAATGTGTGTGCTGTCTGCGTCACTCATAGCACGTGCCTATATCGTGCACTATATCAGAAATTTTTTCTATTGATATCGAAGAAGGTGTACCGTCGATAAATATTGATACCGTTTTATCGCCCAGGCCTAGTCTCAAGCATTTTTTCGCCATTCCACTGTCAGTGTCTCATGTTTTTCGAAGGTGTCAGATTTGACAAAAAAGCCACCTAGTTTTATATATGCAGATCCCCAGTTATTATGGATAGGAGATGATATTCTAAAAAATGCCTCTTAAAAACGCTGTATGCCAAGTAGCAACACTGAACCAGAAAAATAAAATATATATTGACCAATATAATTAAAAAGCAAGAAATGTAATTAATTTATAATTAATTAATGTAAAATATTTAATATCAATATAAAATATTTAAATATTATGGAATATAATAAACAATATAACAATAAAGTAAATTGAATTATAATTCAATAAATTATATTTGTATTTGAATTAGGGCTGCACGATAAATCGCATGCGATATTTAACGCGCATGCGCAAAACCACGTTCATATTCGCGCCATTTTTTGCGCAGCTCGTCAGTGAACAACGGCTCTGTGTAGTTAATGCTGCTCAATGTGAAAGCACGCAGGTGATGGAGATTTACCGCTGATTACAGAACCGACTTTCTGACAAGATGCGCGTTAAATATCGCATGCGATTTATCGTGCAGCCCTAATCTGTTGTAAATAATAAATAGTTGATGAAATGCGCAAATGCATAGATTTGAACATGCATGAGTTGACCAATGCCTTATCGCATGCGATTTATCATGCAGCCCTAATTTGAATTATAAATGCATTAAATTTTTTATCTAAAATTATTTTGAAAGTTTAATTATGCTCTGTTACACCGATGTAAGGAGGGGGGTTTCAGGGACAAAAGGTTGCGATCCGCAAAAGGTACGGTATCCATATGCTTTTGGCCCTATTGTGTATTATTTTCCATTATATTCAGCTATCATCACATTTTGAAATTATGCTCTGCTTTCTATCGCATCACTCAATTTTTTTTAGCATTGGCATCACTGGCATTGTATGCACACACAGTTTAGCGTCTGTGCACAAAATTAGTTTAACCGGTCAATTTGACATTTTGTGATAAATCAATATCTGCTCTCTAGGTACCGACCAACTTGGTGTTTTGTGAAGATCCCAGATCCAATTAACAGTAAAGCATTTAAGCATATGAACTTTCAGGTGAGAATCTAAAGTCTTTTGAGTGTTCCATATGAAAGAGACGTCACACTTACAAAAACAGAACGATATTCATTCATGTTTTGGCTTTTCTTCCAGCACGCGTGGCCACGGCTATGTTCTCCTTCTGAACTGAATATAAAGATCTCTGAGCTGGAGATCGTAGAGAAGCTGGATCGCGACACACCTACTCCTCCATCAGAGACTGAACCGGAGAAGGTTTTAATCGATGTGGAACCCCAACATTTTCAGCTGCCAAATGGACTGGGCAGAACAAATGAAGGTGGAGATGAGCCTGAGGAATCAAACAGAGGAAGCATTTTAAAGCATGGCAGCTGGGCAAAGGAGTACAGCGAAATGGTCGACACTGATGAAGAGGAAGAGTGGTGGGACCAGCAATGTGTCTCGGACTATGAAAGACATTTTTTGCCTTCTGTTGAGGCAAATTAACTTTTCATACCTCAGGATAGTTCATCTGTACTGTAGTGTCTTAAATGGAACAATCAGAAAGTGTTTGTTCCAAGTGTTTTACTGAAGAACAAGGTGTGCTTTTTAATCAGACACTGAAAAGAGTATTAAGAAAGTGTTATTCATGAAATGACACAGATGTATCCGTGAGAGAGGTCTTGCACAACTATGCACAGATTTTTACATTTACAGTCTTCCACACTAGCCGCAACATTTAAAGTTGACGTATATTTTTTGCACCACTAGCATTGTCAAGTGGAATAAGGACTATACAGGTTTCTGGAATACTCTCCCCTTTTGCCATTGGTCAGATGTTCCTGCCTCAAACTCACGCCATTGGTTGAGCTAATGTTAGGAGGGTCAGAGTGCTCAGATAAACAACAAAGTTTTGATAGCTCCACAGTCACATGTGGTTAACACTTTTCAGGGAATTACAACCTACAAATGTCTTATAGTTATCTCTGCACATTAAACCTTGTATTTCAACTTGGAATATACATTGCACATGTGACACAAATGAGACGTTATTACAAGTAGACACAGCACACAATTGAATGTAAAAAGCTTGTTTTTGTACATAATAAATATTTTTTATATGTGAATATGCTTCTTATTTGTGGCTATCGTATATATATATAATTTCTTCACTTATATATACGATAAAGTTTTGCAGTGATTTGTTTGACAGATGATGTAGAATTGGCATGTAAACATAACATAGGACTAGTCACAAGTAGTAGTCTGTGTGGTGTAGTTTACCCATTTTATGGAAGCCTTGTTATGGAAAAAAAATAAGACAAATAACTTTATTTCTCGTAACTGTGATTTGAAATTGTGTTTTTATTATTAATATTTTTTTACGGGCTTCCATTCCATAAAGATATTTTTAGGTTGCCTCAGTCAAAGTTCTGTAATATCAGCATAGTCGACCATATATATATATATATATATATATTGAAGACATTGATATCAACTCAATCTTGTTGCCTCCAAAGCCTTGAATAAAATAGTGACTATATAATAGTACCGGTAAAGTAAACCAGCATAGTTTGTCTATATTTGACCTTCAGATGGAGAAGTGTTAAAGATTATGATTACAAATTAGGTTAATTTAGATAGTTAAACTGATGAGGTTTAAAAATATACTACCATTCAAACGTTTGGGGTTGGTAAGATTTTTTAATGTTTTTGAAAAAAGTCTTTGCTCATTAAGGCTGCATATTTGTTCAAAAATACTGTGAAATATTACAATTTGAAGTAACTCCTATATATTTCACAAAAATTATAATGTAATGTAAAGCTGAATTTTCAGCATCATTACTCCAGTCTTCAGCGTCACATGATCCTTCAGAATTACTCTAATATAATGATTTGCTGCTCAAGAAACACTTCTTATTATCAATGATAAAAACAGTTGTGCCGATTAATATTTTTATGGAAACCATTACTGTTTTTCAGGATTCTTTGATGAACAGAATGTTGAAAAGAACAGCATTTATTTGAAACAGAAATCCTTTGTAACATTTTAAATGCCTTTGCTGTTGTAGTAGACTGCTATTTCAGTTGGCTTTCATATAGAACATAAGCTTCTCAGGAATTTTCTGAAATAAGGCGACTGGTTGCTTGTTCAGAACCTGATTTACTATGCTACGAAACAGCACTCATCTACTGTTCACGACAGAGACAGACATATGAAAAGTAATGGTAGCAAAAACCGAAAATAATACACATATCTATAAAAAATAATATCCAAAGTAGGTTTCCAGAAGGCAACCAGCAGCACAGCATCCCCCATTCAGCCAAGCAGCCTACATTCCGCTCTGCACGAGGCTCAAACCAGGAGCTTCCGCTCGTTGTTGTTAGGGGGCGCTCGCGAGCTTTCAGGCCGCTCTAGAGATACAATCAGACCAGATGGGAGGGGGGAGTGAGAGGGAAAAGGAACTAGCTGAGCTGCCCTTTGTTTCTAGATTTGCTGAAGAGTACGGGGAAGAGACCGGCGCGAATCTATACTGTAAGTCACGCTCTAAACGCGGCACAATGTTTGTAGAACACATGACGTCATGGCGGACTTTTAAACGGATACATTTTGTCCCGTTATAGAACGCGGATAAGTTGTTTGTTTCGCGGGTTTGCTGTGCTCGGATCAGTCCGACATTACACCACCGCAGCAGCGGCAGAATGAATGAATAAGTTTTGGGAATGTAACTCGAGCGTGGGACCGGGGTCAAGCGTACGGGAGGCGGGTAGGATCAATCATCTTAAAAGAGATGCTCGCGGTGTTTACCTCTGAGGTCGAGCTTTATAACTCAAGTTACTCGGTTTTAAAAGCACACACGGACATGGAGAAGCACAGCATGGCCGACTGTAATCACACATACACACAACCGGGTCTTTTGCCGTTCTTTGTCTGACCTTTTGGGTCTTGTTTGTGCTTTTTAAATTGAATTAAATAGTTTAAATAACGTTTAAACTCTCCGCCAACACAAACAGTCGGGTATAAAAACATATCGGGGATGTTTTAACCGGTTTTAAAAGTCGTTTTGTTTTATGTCTTTGACTTTAATGGAGCTCTAATGTTTCTCTTGTTCCCTAGTTGGGTCACGTCCTTAAAAACCACCAAAATAATGTTTAGCTTTGTCGTAATTTATATACATTTCACAAATTACCTGCAGCATTATACCGTGATTTATTATCATGTTGGAAAAAGGCTTTAATGATTGTGGGATATTGTTGGCTAATGTTTAGCTATACAATGTTAGCCGGCTGCTAATTCACGTTAGCATTGGAAAAAAAAACAGAAATTGGCGTTTATTTTATCACTGCTCATTAAAACACTTATTTTTTGATAGAAAATTGTTTTATATCGTAACTAATTATGTGTTTGTAAATATGTGGTTATTTTTGTAAATAAACTCGCAAACAGCTTGTTAACCGGCATATGCATTTTTAGGTAGTAATTACATCATTAAAGTTATTTATTTTGTATTAATTAGAGTTTACTTTCAGCTGTTTCATGAATGAAATACTACATTTGTTTGTGACATATGGTTAAAAACAGTTGCTAAGAGCCAGTAGAAGATGCAAGTTGCATTGTGTTATTGTCACAGGGGCTAGTTGTTTGCTCCAGTGAATATTTATCAGGGTGAATTTGTTTGTCAGTGTTTATATACTTTTTCTTGTTTATTAAACACCATTGAACATTTCCATTGTTATTGGCTGGGAAAAAAATATACGGTTCATTTACCTCTGTGACAACTTGCCCCAGTGGTCTAGCATGTTGTCACAATTAAACACTGACATTCTTTATTAAAGGCTTTCAGCTAAATTTAAAAAAGTTATGATACATTTTATAGCATTCAGTGCTAAAAAATACATTAGTGTAATGTTTTTATACTGTCATCTAATTGTTGTAATCTGTAGTCTGATTTAAAAAAAATAGACTTTAATCTTTTAAATTTTTCATATTTTAAATGCAAGATAATCTAAGATCTGTGATTTGTAATAGCGTAGAGTCTCCTGAATTTTTCTAAATATTTTATTGTTTGTATACGCGCACACACACATTATATATATAGAGAGAGAATTTTTTTAAACCTTTATGCAACCAGGAAATGAAATTCTTGAGATTTAAAATCTCATTTACAAGAGGGGCCTGGCCAAGATAGGCAGCCCATTTAGTTACACAGATTAACATTTGACTGGTGTCTAAAAGACAAACTAAAATACAATCTGATTTAAAAAAAAACTTTGGGCAGGGTCGGCGCCAGAGCGCACAAAGTGAGGGGGCAGGCACAATTTATTGGGGGGCCGCACTTTTTTGGGGGGGGGCTGCTTTGAAAAAAAAAAATTTCTGAATGAAATTTTCAGATGCAACGGGGGAAAAAACGGGATAAACACAAACATGAAACTTGTAAATAAAATAATCTGATATATAGCCTGTACAATTTAATAACATATAGCCTAGTTTGATATAT
>NW_015644337.1:628648-631331 GCF_001515625.1 Sinocyclocheilus rhinocerous
GATTCCCGTGTTTACAGCTCCGTAAAATAACCTACTGGAAGCTCTGTAGTTTTGCTGTATAGGCCTATAGATAAAAATATTAAAATTACAAACACACAATAACATTTTAAGTTACTTCCATTTCTGAAAAAAAGAATGTAGGCCTAGTAATTGATGTTATATATAACTACACACGCCTGATTTTTGTTTTAATTATCCATCGTACATAAAAAAAAAACAAAAAAAAACATTTGCAATCAAGACTGAAAAAAGCCAGAAGTGAATGTAACCCAGATTTGGCCCAGACTCTGTTGCTATCTGTGAAGCCTACTAATGTAAATTTGTTAACCCACCGTAACAAATTTTAACAGATTAATCGCATGTTTTCGTTTGCTGCATGCTTTTAAAAACACAATAAATTTTTTTTTTGTTTTTTTTGAGGAAAATAAAAAAAAAGATACATCTCGTATAAGTTGCATTTTCAGAAATAATAACGGCAGGCCTAATAATGTTATAATGTACCAACATTATGAACACTATAGGATATTTTAGTTCCCCTCACTTTACAACAAATCCTTTAAATTTAACCGTATCAGAACAGAATAAGAATTAAAAAATATATAATTCTAATGGATAAATATAATTGCAGTATATAATAATATAAGCTTAGCAATAAACAAGTCAAAACAAATTAATTTATAAAGAAGGTAAGGTAAAGTTGGGCTTACCTCTCTCAGGCACAAATCCAAATGTGTCCATACTGCGATGTAGCTGAAGCTAAACTATTAGCCTTATTAGGTAAAATAGGCTTTGTAGTTCACGCGCGTTCCAGTATCGACGGAAAAATATCATAATGAGCAAAAATATGCCACAGTGGAGCGGGTCTCACGCCGAACGGCTGCGCTGTTTCCAATGAATGCAGTAGCTTAGTGTGCGCGTGAGGCGCCGGCGCGATCAATCAGCTGAAACATAAAATGGACTACTCAGTCATTTTTGGCCATACAGTAAAGGCATAATTCGAAACTGCAAAGTGTTAGCAGTTTGAAAATTCAAGAATAATAGCAAAGTTAATAAGAATTCTTTCTAAATGCAGCACCGTTCTTATTTCGCTCTGCATAACCCGAACGAAAAAAAAAAATGTTTTGCTAAGAACGAACCGAAATGAAAACATTTCGCTTTTAATCTGTATATTTAACAGCCTGGGAGACCTTCCCAGGGCAGTACCTTGCCTCACCGACTAAAATCAGGGCGCCCACTACGGAGACGGAATCAGAGGTGAGGGGGCACAGTGACCGAGGTGGCCGGGCCGGGCCCCCTCAGGCCCCCCCGTGGCGCCGACGCTGCCTTTGGGGTCTTCACTGGAATATTTTAATGTAGTCATTGACATGCATTAAGGCACAGATTAATTAACCCACTTTTATGCCTCATTTCAAGGGCTGTGCTTTTATAGTTATGGTTATAGTTTTATATTTAACTGGATTCAATGATTTATGAAAAGCAGTACAGATTTCTGTTTTTACATATGTACAGAAACTGAGCTTTTAAAGCATTCGGGTGAGATCAGACATATTAGTGTTGTATTTTTAGTGTGGTAGTTGTTATATACATGAGTATGAGCCAGAGAAGGAAGATTTTTCGTTCTTTGTATTCTCATCATTATTATTAGCTAAAATTGTTAAATAAATATAAATGAGTATTTAAATAAATATTAAATAAAATAAAATATTTAACCAAAAATTGGTGTATTTTATAAATATGTTTTTAAATCTTTTTTTTTTTTTTTAATTCATGTTTCCTGTGTATGTCAGCAGCATAATATATCTTGTTCATCAAGGCTGCCGGATTAAAATTCGTTTTATTTTCTATTACAGGCTTTCTGAAAACATACAGAACGCAGTTTTTCTGCCTCTCACTTATTCCGGCTCTGCTGAGAGATGTCCACCCCTGACCCACCTATGGGCGGGACCCCTCGGCCGGGCCCTTCCCCAGGCCCTGGGCCGTCTCCAGGGGCCATGTTAGGGCCTAGTCCTGGACCCTCACCTGGCTCTGCTCATGGCATGATGGGCCCCAGCCCTGGGCCCCCCTCCTCAGGACACCCACTACCTCCACAGGGCCCCTCAGGTTACCCCCAGGACAACATGCACCAGATGCACAAGGTACTGGCAGGTTTTATAAACATGTGTCTGATTTATTTGTGGTTCTGTGGCATGTGTTTAGTTTCTGCTGTTTGGATGGTTTCTTTGAGTCATTCTTTATTTTGTATTGTTTTGAAGCCCATGGAAGGCATGCATGAGAAAGGCATTCCTGAAGATCAACGCTACGCTCAAATGAAGGGTATGGGCATGAGACAGGGTGGCCACAGTGGCATGGGACCTCCACCCAGTCCTATGGACCAACACTCTCAAGGTATCTGTCTGTCTGTTGTTCTAGCAGTGTTTTTTTTTTTTTTTTATTTGAAGCCCAAGGCATGCATGAGAAAGGCATTCCTGAAGATCAACGCTACGCTCAAATGAAGGGTATGGGCATGAGACAGGGTGGCCACAGTGGCATGGGACCTCCACCCAGTCCTATGGACCAACACTCTCAAGGTATGTATCTGTCTGTTGTTCTAGCAGTGTTTTTTTTTTTTTTTTAATCTAACTGCCAATTAGGCCCTTTCTCAAATTGAGCCGATCTCAGATGCCTGTCTGTGTGACGTCATAAA
>NW_015644337.1:635356-655072 GCF_001515625.1 Sinocyclocheilus rhinocerous
ATTATTATTATTATTATTATTATTATTATTATTATTATTATTATTATTATTATTATTATTATTATTATTATTATTATTATTATTATTATTATTTCTGCAGTTTAGCGCCATCTGTTGTCAGAGAGTGAAAGTGCGCTTTCATCCTGAGCGTCTCTCACATGTTCCGCCATGTGCTTCTCGTCCGTGCTTGTTTACGTCAGAGTGTGCAGGGGTCTTTCACGCAGCATACAGCGGTGTTGTGCATTTTGACCAGTTGATGGGAAAAGTATTCTTAAAATGCATTCAAAATTCGGAATAATTTGTAATATATAATTATTCACGGTATTTAGAAGTGCCCACCATAACAATATCGTGCATATTCATTACGGTGATATATCGCATTACCGAATACCGGCACAAGTCTACTGCCAATCTATCACTCTTTCTGATGCTCTATTGCTTTTTCTGTCTCTCCGTCACTCTTTCTGTTGCTCTGTCTATCTGCCGTTCTACCTGTTTGAATCTGTCTGTGGCTGTGTCTGTATCGTTCTTTCTATCTCTGTCATTCTGTCTGTCTATTGTTTGCCGGTCTGTTTCTGTGCATTAGTCTATCGCTCCCTGTCGTTCTATCGTTCTTTATATATATTGTTCTATATCTGTCGTTCTGTTTGTCTTTTGTTCCACCTATGTGTCTTTGTATCTTTCTGTCGCTCTTTCTGTCACTATATTTGTCTGTCATTCTTTCTATCTGTCATTCTATATCTATTTTTCTGCCTATGTTTCTTTGGATCTGTCTGTTGCTTTATCGCTCTTTCTGTCATTTTATCTGTATATCGTTCTTTCTATCTATCTGTTGTTCTACCTGTCTGTTTCTTTGTATCTGTCTGCTGCTCTATAAGTCTTTTTGTTCTGTTCTGCGCTCTTTTCTATCGCTCTTTCTGTCTTTCTTTGTCTCTCTGTCGCTCTTTCTGTCTCTCTGATTGTTTTAATTCCTTTTTATGTAAAGTACTTTGAATTACCATTGTGTATGAAATGCACTATATAAATGAACTTTATCTATTGTTTTTTCTATCTGTCATTCTGCCTGTTTGTTTCTTTGTATCCGTCTGTTGCTCACACTCTTTATCTCTGCTGTTCTGTCTGTGTGTCTGTCTATCATTCTACCTATCTGTCTGTCGCTCTGTCATTCTGTCTATCTGTCTGTTGTTCTATCTGTTTGTCATTCTGTTGTTCTGTTTATCATTATATCTATCTGTTGTTGTTGTCGGTATCTGTTTTTTGGTCTTTCTGTCTGTCTTTTGTTCTTTTTGTCTGGTGCTCTCTCTGTTCTATCACTCCTTCTGTCATTCTGTCTAAGTGGTTCTTTCTATCATTCTGTCTGTCTTTCTGTATATGTCCTTCTTTCCTTCTAGCTATGATATTTGCACATGTGTGAAATATACAGATGTTTTGTGAGCTCTGTGTCTGTTATATGGAGAACAGATGGTGCGCTCACTGCTAAACCGTTTAGGCTTAGACGGGGTATAAAAAGTCATCCAACCTGTTTGCTCACATTTCCCTTTGATGTGCATTGCTTTGTTCCTCCGCTGGGGCCCGTCGCATGATTGTTTTCCGTACAGAGAGAAATGTTGGGTGAACAGGGTTACCCTTTTGAAACGGAAAAACCCACAGCTGTTGGAAACCACAAAGTCATGACAGAAAAAGAAACAAATATAAAAGTAGGATGTGTTGAAAGCAAGTTTGTTGTTGTTTGTGCAGTCCTGTAATTGTTGTGAACATTTATATTTTAGTGGTACAACTTGTGAATTTTCATTTTTATTCACAGAATTAGACCTTGTTTTTAAAATTTGGAATACTATAATTTATAAATATATATATATATATTTTTTACTTTATGATGTACTAGTTTTTTTCTCCTCTGATTTCCTGCAACCTTTGCCATTACTATTTTTATTGCTCATATCTAAGTATCAAACCCCTAAGTAAGTATTAATTTTTCCCATGTAACCCATCCTGCTCTGTGCCACAGACATGAATGAAAGCTCAAATTCAGAATGCATTAGCAGTTAAAGTAGTAATGCAATGGAAAACATTCAGTGCTTGGCATTTTTCTACATTTTCTTCTGAAAAATCAAATGGTCTATGTCATTTTTTTCTAGGTTACCCCTCTCCTCTAGGTGGTTCTGAACATGCCCCCAGTCCGGTACCTTCTAACGGCCCTCCGTCTGGCCCCATGATGCCCTCTGGTCCTGGTGCCATGGAGGGCGGTGACCCGCAGGCCATGGGTCAGCAGAACCGGAGTGGAGGCGCCGGTGGTGTTGCAGGTTCGGGACCCAGCGGAGGACCTCCAAATGCAGGTGGACCTGGTGGCGCCGGCGGACCCACTCCTTTTAACCAAAACCAGCTTCACCAACTGCGGGCACAGATCATGGCCTATAAGATGCTGGCACGCGGGCAAGCTCTACCTGACCACCTCCAGATGGCGGTGCAGGGAAAACGGCCCATGCCAGGCATGCAGCCGGGGATGCCCAACATGCCCCCTGCCTCAGGACAAGGAGCAGGACCACCTGGACCAGGAGGCCCTGGACCTGGGGGACCCAACTACATTAGACCACAAGGTGAGGCGATATCTCGTATTAAATTCAGCTCTCTAAAATGCGGAAATAAGCACCATATGAAATTAGGTGACGTTAAAGCGTGTTTTAGGATCCTTTTTTTTAATTGCATTATTTTCGGTAAGAATTTCCTGCACATTAAGGACATATATTTAATCAACATTACTCAGTACCTAAATGTTCAGTTAAAAAAATTTAAAACGTTTAATCAAATATTGTAATATAGTATTTTAATTTAGCTTTCAACCTTTCAAACTGTAGAAAATCTCCTAAATGAAATATAATATATTCATATCAGTCTTGAAATATAATTTATATTAATAAAAATAACTTTTTGTATGTTACAGGAATGGTCGTACCAAACATGCCTCTTCCAGGACCTTCTGGTGTTCCTCCAGGCCTGCAGGGACAACCCACCAATGGACCACCTAAATCCTGGCCTGAAGGTTAGTAAATTGTGAAAATTATCCACAGTCACTACCAATTATCAATTCAATATTTAGCCTTATTGTATTCTGCAAAGAGACACTCATATCTCAGAGTCACGTATTTACCACATCTTTGTAATCCCAGGGCCCATGGTGAATGCTGCCGCCCCTGCAAGTGCCCCACAGAAGCTGATACCTCCTCAGCCCACGGGCCGCCCGTCTCCAGCACCACCTTCGGTTCCTCCCGCCGCTTCACCTGTCATGCCCCCTCAGACCCAGTCTCCAGGACAACCGACCCAGCCGCCCATGGTGCTTCATCAGAAACAGAACCGCATCACACCCATCCAGAAACCCCGGGGTCTGGACCCAGTGGAGATCCTCCAGGAGAGAGAGTACAGGTGAGATGAAGAAAAGAAAGGGCACATATTGAAGATTGAGTGTAAACACTCTTCAAATCCTGGAAACACAACATTTTTAACTGTTTTTTCCAACATTTGATGTCGCTGTTCCCATCTGTCAGGTTACAGGCTCGTATTGCTCATCGTATTCAGGAGCTGGAGAACCTTCCAGGCTCTCTGGCTGGAGACTTGAGGACCAAAGCCAACATTGAGCTCAAGGCACTTAGGCTCCTGAACTTCCAGAGACAGGTATGACTTGGATCTGCTCATTACAAAGAATAGTTGACTTTCCTTTTTTGCAGCGCTTACAAATTGCAATTGTGTTGTCATTATCACCCAGTTCTAAGTAATTCTACACAAGAGACATTTTATTCACACAGCACAAGTACTGACCTGTTTTTTTGATGACAGGTCTGATCAACAGCTGTTTTTAAACATTCAACTGATGTCCGATAATTGCTTTTCTCAGATGCGGATTATTGGCTGGTACATCAGTGCATCCCTAATTATCAAATAAATTATATCTATTGTTTGTTACTTATCTAATTTATTTTGTGTGTATTTATTTACCTATTTTTTATTATTTTTATTACAAAATTCTTGAATTTTTGTCAGATTACATATATATCTTGCTGGGAATTATAATGCAAAATGCTCTGGAAGGTGGTTGTGATTGACTTCAGCCCAGTCCTGCTATGTTTTAGTGGTGTTTGACCCATGTTGTCCTTCTCAACGCAGCTCCGCCAGGAGGTCGTAGTGTGTATGAGGCGTGACACGGCCCTGGAGACAGCGCTGAACGGCAAGGCCTACAAGCGCAGCAAGAGACAGTCCCTGCGTGAGGCTCGTATCACAGAGAAACTGGAGAAACAGCAGAAAATCGAGCAGGAACGCAAGCGCCGTCAGAAACACCAGGTAATGCACCGTTCTAGCTGCTTTTTAAATCATGCTAAATGCGTGCTTCACACTTTAAACTGATTCACAAATGACAAAAGATTGTTCGTGATGGAACCGCCTGTGTTCGTAGGAGTATCTCAACAGCATCCTTCAGCATGCAAAGGACTTCAAGGAATATCATCGCTCCATCACCGCAAAGATCCAGAAGGTGACCAAAGCCGTAGCCACGTACCACGCCAACACTGAGAGAGAGCAGAAGAAGGAGAATGAGCGTATCGAGAAGGAGAGAATGAGAAGGCTGATGGTGAGATGCACGGACTTGTTTTTCAAATAAAGACAAAATAAACCGGTAGACCGGTTTTTCTGAGCAGATGTCTTAAAAAAAACTTCTTTTGTGTGCGTTTCTTCCAGGCTGAAGATGAAGAGGGTTACAGGAAGCTGATCGATCAGAAGAAGGACAAACGTCTGGCTTACTTGCTGCAGCAGACGGACGAGTATGTGGCCAACCTCACAGAGCTTGTCAGAGCTCACAAAGCGGTCCAGGCCCTCAAAGACAAGAAGAAGAAGAAGAAGAAAAAGAAGGTGATGAGATTCACTGGATTGGAAAGAGTTTCCGTAAAGGAGTCTTAAGTCGAGTTATCCTCAGGTGTTTATCTTCCTTTCTGCTTTCCTCCTCACAGAAGCCAGAGAACACTGAGGGTGGAGCTCCTGCTTTGGGTCCAGATGGAGAGGTGAGAGCTTAAAGTATATTTGGCTATAGGGGCTTTCGCACAGGAGGAGCTTTTTCATAGTTCCTAGAACTATTGGTGGAAGATCCCGCTTTTTGGCATGTTCGCACCACAGGAACTAGGAACGTATTTAGTTCTAGGAACTCCATTTGGGAGAACTAAATTAGCTCCTACTTCAGCGTAGGGTCTAAAACAGTTCTATAGGTACTACCGGTGATACCAGTAAGTGTACGCTGATTGGCCAAACGCATACGAAACACCGGCTACCCGACATTTTTAACAAGCCATGTAAACATATTTACTCAACGAACATGGAAAACTGCGATAGCAGCATTTACCTGTTGTCTGCAGCGTTTTGTTCTTTTCTCAGCCTTGATGATATGTAACACTGCAAGTTGTCATAGGAGATTTAGTCTGATTTTCATGCTCTTTCAATCGTGTAAATGGTGTGTTTAAACTCCATCTCTGTTATCACGAAACCCATGACACACAACAAAAACTGCTCCGATCGCGCCATCCTCCATTCACCAGTTGTTGAGGTTTGTAAATGGCGCGAATGAAGATGGGAAAACCAGGAAAAACGGCCTGAGGGGGAAATTGGTTCTCTTGGAACGACCATGCTGACTAGTTCCTAGAACTATGTGGTGCGAAAGCGCCTTATATTTGGCTTTTTGCGATTAGCTTGGCTGATCATTTGCACGAATGTAGCTCTTTATTCAAAATATGTGTTTTTTGTAATGGAGTTTTGAGTGAAATTTGTAGAAGTTAATTTAATTGCAACAATTTTTGGTATATCCCATAACTAATTGCAGATATCATCTTGGACATGGTGGAATTGTATTTAAACATCACTGCTCAGTGTTGCATATTATAATCTCAAGGCTCCAACTTGAAATATCAGAACTTTAAAAGTGCATAAAATTATAGTGATTTTTTTTTTCTAGTTTTGCTTTGCTTTAGACTTCTTTTTATTGGCTAGATATTTCTCATGTGTAGAGAAACTTGCCTGCAAGTCACAGTGATGCTTAATTTGTAAGTTTATGTAATTGAAAATCATGGACACTTATTAGCCACAAACAGTGGTAATTATTCTAATACAGCTATGTTTTTGTCTCCTATTGTAGCCTCTGGATGAGACCAGTCAAATGAGTGACCTACCGGTGAAGTTGATTCACGTGGACAGTGGGAAGATCCTCACCGGCATGGAAGCTCCTAAAGCTGGACAACTGGATGCCTGGCTGGAGATGAATCCTGGGTGAGTGAGACACTCTTTAGGGATCTCGTTCTTTCAGAATATGATGTTTCTCAGTACTTGTGTAACTGTTACTGAAAAGGATAGGAGAAGCATATCATAAACACTTAAAATGTATTTATTATTTACATATATCTAAAGCAGCAGGTTTATAAATGTTTGAAAATGTATAACTGCTATTTTGTTCATTGTCTGTAGGTACGAGGTGGCCCCACGGTCTGATAGTGAAGACAGCGGCTCGGAGGAGGAAGAGGTATGGTTGTTCTTCAGCTCTCATATCTGTATTTCTGTTCAGTGTCTCTTGAGCACTGTGCTTTCTGCAAGGGCTTTACATGCAGTTGAAGAGAAAACTCTCTTGTCTGTGTGTTCACGGCCTTGATGTCAGAATGTAGGGCGTCATCAGAATAAGATTAATGGCTAGTTTATTGTGTGATACTGCTTTCATGACATGGTACAGATAACAAATGTTTGTCTTAATGCACCAATAGAGTGTCCAATACAGTAGACTGATATTAAAAAACCATTCATGATTTGATGTTACACCCACATAAAGATGTAAAATGTGTATTAATTGAACCATATAGTGTATGTATTTTACATTTACAACATTCTATTAATTTTATTTATAATCCCATCAAATATTTTATATAATTACAAAATAGTCTATTAGTTTTACATTTCATAACTTCATAACATAAATTAATTTTATTTATAATCGCATTAATTAATTAATTTACAAAATTTGAAATACTCTATAATTAATGTGCCTGTCTAATAGTTTTGCATGTATACATGTCATAATCTGTAATTGTATGTATGTATGTATGTATGTATATAAATATATATAAATAATGTGGTTGTCTGGTAGTTTTACACTTACGCATGTCACTCTCCATACAATATATACATATTTTTAAAAATGTGTAATCACAAATTAACTTCATAATTACCAAATCTGAAAAATCAATTATTAATGTACTTACCTGGAAATTTTACTTTTATACATTTCATAACCTCCATTTCTTAACATTTATTTCTAATTTAAATGTATGTGCTAGTAGTTTTACTTTTATACATTTAATTTGTTTAATTTCATTTAGTTACATTTATTTTTAATTACATTTTTATGTGGTTGTCTGATAGTTTAGCATTTATACATTTCATAAATGCCATTCATTTAATTAATTGATAAATATTAATCATTTAATCAACTGATTAATAACTCAAGATCTTTACATTTCATTTTATTCACGTACTATTGTATTTTTTGTTTGTAAAGGAGGAGGAGGAGGAGGAGCAGCCTCATCCGTCTCAGGCCCCAACAGAGGAGAAGAAGATTATTTCAGATCCAGACAGTGAGGATGTGTCTGAGGTGGACGCCCGTCACATCATTGAGTACGTTACTGGTTTAGAACTGTGCTTTTTTACCACATCCAGATGGGATTATGTTGTCCCGTCCCATGCTTCTTTTGGAATTCTTTTCTGTTATGGTAACATCCATGATGTCTGAAACAGGCATGCCAAGCAGGATGTTGACGATGAATACGGTAATGCAGCGTTCCTTAGAGGCCTGCAGTCGTACTACGCCGTGGCTCACCAAGTCACAGAGAAAGTGGAGAAGCAGTCGAGCCTGTTAATAAATGGACAGCTCAAACAGTACCAGGTACAGACCAAACAAACTGCAAATACACCTCAAAGTCTTTAGTGAACTGATCAGATTTGGTAAATGGCATGCTGTTATTGCATCTGTCTCGTCTGCAGATCAAAGGTCTGGAGTGGCTGGTGTCTCTGTATAATAATAACTTAAATGGCATTCTGGCTGATGAAATGGGTTTGGGAAAAACCATCCAGACCATTGCACTCATCACCTACCTCATGGAGTACAAACGCCTCAACGGACCCTTCCTCATCATCGTCCCCCTCTCGTGAGTCACTTTTCACTCTCTCTACACTAGAGCTACACCATATTGAAAAAACGTGGTGTTTCGTCTTTCTGCGATTTATACTTTACACGTTTTATTAAATGATTTAAATAGCTATATTTGGACACAATCATTCTACAATGATTGGGGTGGTTGTGTTGGTGAGTACATCAGCATATAAAATAAAATAAAATTCAATAATTTTTTTTGAGAATCGTCCTTTTAGGGCTGAAAAATGTTGGGTGTTTACACTTAAGGTATACTCTATACTAGAACCAACTCAAACCTATTTCGGTAACCAAAAGTAAAACACAATTTGTCTACAAAGGCCTCAATTCCACAGTGTTTGTCCCATTCAGTATGACAAAAATACTAAAAATAATTGTTATTTTGATTATTCTAAAAAAAAAAAAGTGTTAAGAAATGTATTGTAACATTACTATTATACTATAAAAAGGGAAAAGAGCGAGTGTATATAAAAAAATTATAGTACAACTATAAAATTACAATATTTACATTTTGCATTCGTCATTTTCAAACTTTTATTCCAGCAGATTGTTTATTTACACATGTGCAGCTCATGATACGGTTTTTCAGAATGCCTTTTACTGTCAAGCGAGACACAGAAACACTGTATCATGAGCTTCAAGCGTGCAGATGACCATTGTGCCATATTTCACTCTGAAACCCACAGTGTTTATTTCAGTCGCAGCCTTCAACCGCTCTAAGCCATATTGCAGTTTTTATTGATTTTATTTGGATACATATTATGCAGCCCTACTCTACAGTGCAGAAATGTTGTTTGTATATCTGTCCGTAACTTATCTATGCCTAAACCATCTTCTTTTTTCATTTTGTTTTATTACATTTGGTAATATTTCAACACATAATTACAGTGATATGTATATATGATGATTTGTTTTCCTAACAGGACTCTGTCGAACTGGGTGTACGAGTTTGATAAGTGGGCTCCATCTGTGGTGATAGTTTCTTATAAGGTGATTACTTGATTCATTTGTGCAGTAAACAATGTATTGAAATGAGGCCATAAAACAATTTTCAGCAAATTCATCGGTTTTCCCTAAACTAATACTAAGTAATAGAAAATAAAACTGTCACTGAAGCAAGTGAAGCATATTACAGGATTAATAACTTATTTTCTTTGCTTGTTTTCATCTCAGGGCTCTCCTGCTGCTCGCCGTGCATTTCTTCCCATTTTGCGCAGCGGCAAGTTCAACGTGCTGGTCACCACTTATGAGTACATCATCAAAGACAAGCAAGTGCTGGCCAAGGTACAAACTTGACCAGGCCTGGGTGCAGAATTAAATTACGGAGCGTGCATCTAAAATTAGTGAGGCTTCTTTAGCCTTAATGCACATCTATTTTTACACCGATTATTGCTATAGTTATCACTGTGTCAGTTATTGTGATTTTGAGAGTGAGTTCCGCATTTATGTGTAGATGTCATTCCCCAAACTTTGCAGAGTGTATGTGGCTGCTGGTCCTCTTAACAGCATGAAAAACAAAAGTTTTATGCAAATTCTGATTGGATTATACATAGCCTAGATAGCATGCAACGAGCGTTCCCGTTATAGTCACTAAAAAGCTGTCAATCTTAGTTCATTGTGATCTCACAAAGTTCTGTTATAATCAATGAAGCTCTTTACTTTGCACAATGAATCTCTTATTTAAGTCGTGTCTACACTTACTTTGTTATAATGAAGATTTGCAAGCGTGCTAGACACAAACCTGCATTTTGAGCATTAAGCCAAGGATGATATGCGTCTGATTGTCCACCCTCTGGCAGCCCACTGTACAGCTGGGCCTGAACCTGCCAGTTGTCGAACTATCATCATCAGACAAGTTATTTGTTTTTTAACAAGCTTTTTGACTGAGAACCGCTTGCTTAGTTTCTGATTCTCCTCTCTCTTTCAGATCCGTTGGAAGTACATGATAGTGGACGAAGGTCACCGTATGAAGAATCACCACTGCAGACTGACTCAGGTGTTAAACACGCACTACCTGGCGCCCCGGCGTGTGCTGCTCACCGGAACGCCGCTGCAGAACAAGCTCCCCGAACTGTGGGCGCTGCTCAACTTCCTGCTGCCCACCATCTTCAAGAGCTGCAGCACCTTCGAGCAGTGGTTCAATGCTCCGTTCGCCATGACCGGAGAGAAGGTATGAAAACTTTTAGTAGGTGTACTAGTACATTTAGACGGGATACAATGAATTGAAATTCTGTGTTTGTGTCATCTAGCTCTATAAACGTACAGTGTTTAAACTACTTCCTGTCGTGTTCTAAAGGTGGACCTGAACGAAGAGGAGACCATTCTGATCATCCGTCGTCTGCACAAAGTGCTCCGCCCCTTCCTGCTCAGGAGACTCAAGAAGGAAGTGGAGGCCCAACTGCCCGAGAAGGTTTGCTTTATGCTTGAAACTCTTCAGCCAAAAAAAAAATATTTTCGATATTTAATGTGCATTTAAATTTGTGTGTTTGTTCTGACATAGCTTAAAGGGTGATTTTATTTTTATTTTTATTTTTATTATTATTTTACTTTTCCTCCCACTTCAATCAAAGGAAGTATCAAGTAGTACTATTTAATAAATACAAAAAAAAAAATTTAAAATCTGCAATATTCAATGCATACTTTCCACAGTTTTAATTAACAATAAAGAACATGCAAACATTGGTTTATATGCACCAATGAAGAAATACATAGTAATAAACAACAATATTTATCTACATGCTCTACTAGGGATGTAACGATTAACCTTGAGCCGGATGAAAGTCGATTTAAATATGTGACGATTCAAATCGGTTGAGATGCTAAACAAATCGCGATTCAGTTAGGGGTAGAAGTTTATATGAATGCATAGCTGAGGGGAACTTACTGTCTTTCGATGGTATTTTTTCTTTTCCTCTTGCCTCTGTATAATGCATATCAGGGCTCCAGACTCATTCTTCCCACTGGTCGCTCTTTTGCAACTAACTTTCTCAGCTGGTCGCACAAGCACATGATTTGGTCGCAGTATTTGTAATTTTTTTTTTTTTGGCACATCAACATGGGATTATTCAATGCATGCTGATGAACTTTTATCATAGTTTATAGTTATATGGAAACGAAAGTTGTTGACATTCGACCCATTCTTTATCATCAGTAGTAGGCTATTATTTGTGATTTGAATTTTGTGAATGGGAGTTTCTCTTTTGCTGTGTTGCCGCGGGCTTCGGATGCTTTCACTTTCGAATTCACGATCTTGTTGTCACTGTTTTGCTTAAATACATCTACACACCTTTCATTTTTTAAGACTAAAACAAAAGATAGATTCATTGTTATTCTTAATCAAAAAGCACAACAACAATAAATCAGTAAGATACAATGACAAACTAGCTTACAAAACGTTTATTAACAAAAACAAATAAGAGGCATGGCACACACCACATGCATGTTTTTTCCCCCCACAAGAATACCAGCATGTTCACCTTCTCTGGTTTAAGAAGCGGTCTTTTACTTGACTTTCGCTTGAAAACCATCCATCGTTTCCTCAATATGTGCGTCATTTTTGCTATAGCTGAGTAGGTATACTCTCTAAGCACTGTTTCGTTATGCTTTCAGTTCCGTTTGCCCTTTGATGTTTCTCATATGCAACAGAAATTGAAGCGCTTATGAGTTGACCAACGCGGTGGTCGCACCAGTGCGACCGCACACAAAATTTAGTCGCACAGGCAGAAAAAATGGTCGCAGTCTGGAGCCCTGCATATTAAAGTTCATATTCAGCTCGTCTGCTGTTTCTGTTTCAGGCAGATATTTTTTATGCATAGTTTCACAAAACTGAAGTCAAGCCATTCTGTTTTTGCTTCAAATTTAGAAATTATACAATATAGCTTAGATTAAAAACTGCTCATGTTGCATGTATGCAGCATCTTTGTTTGGATCATGATTAAAATGCTGTGGTTGCCTCTAATTTTACATGGAAAGCCTTAGTTTGTTTATATGAAGAGATTTATTTTATTTGTGTTATTTATTTGATTTGGGGCTTGTTTTAAATTTTCAATTTAGTTTTGTTATTTACATTTACATTAAATTAAAATTTTGTTATTTAGCAAACGCTTTTATCCAAGGCGACTAACAAATGAGGACAATAGAAGCAATCAAAACCAACAAAAGAGCAATAATATGCAAGTGCTATATTAGTATATTATTATAGTGTTATATTTCAATTTCACAAAGAAACGTACAGTATTTTGTCTAAGCAATAATAAAAGGACACATTTAATTTATAATTTGTCTTAAATCTAATTTTGTTAAAAAAAATCGTGAATCGAATCGTGAGTTGAGTGAATCGTTACATCCCTATGCTCTACTGTTCAGACGCTTGGGCTGCATTTATTTGATCACATTTAAAATGGTAATATTGTGAAATATTATTACAAGTATTAAACCTTTTACTATTTGATCCTGAAGAAATCATTCTAATATGTTGATTTTCAGTGTTAAAAACATTTGTGCTGCGTAATTGTTTTGTGGAGTTTTATTTTTTCAATATTCTTTAAATATGAAATTCAAAGTTTGTGTAACAATGTAGAAGTCTGTACTGTTACTACTTGCTTATACTGATAAAAATGTATTGACCCCAAACATATAAACAGTGTTGTGTCATTTTAGTAAAACATTTTGATACATGTGAATTGCCACATAGAGACTTGAAGCAACAAACGAGTCAATTATGAATTGATTTGCTGAAGAAGAAAAAAACTGATTGCCATGTTTGCTGCAAAATTTACATCACACTTTATCATATGCTCTTTTTTTTTTAACATTGAAAAGTAACTCTTTACATCTCTGTTTTCTTGTGTTCAGGTGGAATATGTGATCAAGTGCGACATGTCGGCTCTACAGAGAGTGCTGTACAGACACATGCAGGCTAAAGGAGTGCTGCTCACTGATGGCTCTGAGAAAGACAAGAAGGTGAGAAGACAGGATTCACGTCAAGAATGTGTGAGTGTTTCTGAATGCCTCTAATATAATAATATCTTCATGTTTGTTACAGGGTAAAGGTGGCACTAAG
The DNA here is from genome assembly GCF_001515625.1 of Sinocyclocheilus rhinocerous. Lineage (NCBI taxonomy): Eukaryota > Metazoa > Chordata > Actinopteri > Cypriniformes > Cyprinidae > Sinocyclocheilus > Sinocyclocheilus rhinocerous. The sequence goes on from NW_015644337.1 coordinate 648,643, forward strand.
ACTCTGATGAACACTATTATGCAGTTGAGGAAGATTTGCAACCACCCTTACATGTTCCAGCAAATTGAGGTGATCATTTGTTTCACATAGTCCTCATAAAAGGTCATTAATATTCTGTGCATTTATCTATGGTTTATGGCACCTCGTTTGATGTATTTTTGCGGTCTGTTTTGCAGGAATCTTTCTCTGAGCACTTGGGCTTCACGGGAGGCATTGTTCAGGGGTACGTCGAGCACTAAAATTTGTAAACTTTTCATTCTCATTGGTTTTCTCTGGGACTTCTCTGTGATCATGTACTGTATCGGCTCTCTTTAGACCTGATTTGTACCGTGCCTCTGGTAAGTTTGAGCTGCTGGACCGTATCCTGCCGAAGCTCTGCGCCACCAACCACAAAGTGCTGCTCTTCTGTCAGATGACCACGCTCATGACCATCATGGAGGACTACTTCGCCTACCGCAACTTCAAATACCTGCGCTTGGACGGTGAGTCGCTTCAACCAGGTTCACACAGAATGAAGAGTTTTAGGAAGATATTTTTGCATGTCCTGGGAAACTACTGTATGGCTTTCTCCGCTGTTTGTTTTTATTTGAAAAGCCTTGGATAAGTAATTCATTCAAATCTCTGAATCACGGACAGTTTAATCGCGCTAACTAGGGCTGTCGCGATTCGTAAATTTTATTAGACTATTCGATTTTTTAAAATCCTCGACTTCATTTTGCTCGCGTCGACTAACCGGCAAAATACCGGAAGTGGCGCATTTCACAGACGAGAATGTATAAAACACATTATTAGTCTGTTTTCCAAGGCTGCATGATATAATAAATTAGTCGATAGATTAATCGAAATTAAAATAGTCGTTAGTGGCAGCCCTAGTGCTAACATCGTTCTTTTGTCTTTGCAGGAACCACTAAGGCTGAGGATCGTGGCATGTTGCTAAAGAACTTTAATGATCCGTCCTTTCAGTACTTTATCTTCTTGCTGAGTACCAGAGCAGGAGGTCTGGGGTTGAACCTGCAGACTGCTGACACTGTTATCATCTTTGACAGCGACTGGAACCCTCACCAGGTACAATACTGTCCCTTTAAATATAGTGGTGTTTATTAACAGGGTGGCCGCGGGTCCTTAAAAAGTCTTAAAATGTCTTAAATAAAGTTTTCCTAAAATAAGGCCTTAAAAAGTCTTAAAATGTCTTAAATTCCGATTCAGTATGTCTTAAATATTTTTGGTCACATTACCACAAACATTTCTCCAGTCTGACGGACCCAGTGAGTGTCCATCAAGAGTACTTTTTCTCCGCTGTAGTTACCGCGTCATCAGAGAGAATTGCGGTTACAGAATACAGTCGAACACCAGCTCGCTGTCCAGCCTCCGAACTACTTTAAATGGGTTCATGCAAGTTTACTGAAAAATGGCTTGAGAATTGTACTTGCCCGACAGGACTAATAGCCTGATTAAAACTTAAGTGACCAAATATAATCACGCATCAAAACGCGCAAATGATTCTTCTGATTTTATTACATTCAGCTTAAACAGTGATTGATAATTGATAGTGTATTTCTATTGTCAATGTTGAGGCTCGTGCTGCCTGTCTCTATGAGAGACTTTCATAGAGAAATCAAATCAAATGAGCGTAACAACACACATAAAGAAACTCACAGAACAAACATTTTGAGGTAAAAATTCAAAATGTTTAGTATATTCATAGCATGATATAGAATTTAACTTGTTCATATCTGTAGACACCCTGATTGACAATAGGGGAAACTCTTGATGTGACAAAAGTTCTTGTAGTAGTTTATTGTTCACAAATCCCACTCACTTTATTGTAGCCAGAATAGTTAGAGCTTACATAAAGTATATAATAGAATCATTAGTGAAGAGAGTTTAGAATAGATTCATTCATAGTACAGAATCATTGTGGAGTAGAATCTTAAGAATCATTGTACAATTTAGGGATATCACGATACCAAAAATGTAGTAGTTGGTGCCGATACCAAGTCGATACCACAGAAAAAAATAACAATAATACTTAAACATTAACTCCTTTATTTAACATTACAAAAACACAACATTAGTGGCACTTGGCCTTCAAATAATACACACACCTATACTCTCAATGTAAGCATTCGTTTAAATTCACTGACATACTGGCAGGCCGAAAATATTTTTAACCATTAACATAAACAACAATTATTTAAACCAGTAATATTAGCCAATAATGTTAATAGGGATAATCCGCGGACGGATACACAACGAATGAACAAGCTGTAAAGCTGTCAGACAGTCAGTAACTTTGTGTGTGTGATAGGCTTGCCGCGATAGACGGTGTTGACGGTGATACCGGTGTTAAGCCGCAACACTGGTTACGTCACTTGCCCACCGCGGCACCGACCCCCACCGTCGTTTTGATTTTTTTATAGTAATAAAAATAATTTAGTTCAGTAAAAGAACAGACACTACAATTAAAAACTGAACGCGGCTGCTCAGTGCAGCGTACCGAATGACAGTCGCATCACAGATCAGATTTAATTTCTCCAGTGAGGAGAGTGAGTCAAGCTGACTGACAAGAAGAGTGGGGTAAGACAGACAAGACCATCGCGGATGATTTAGTTTCTAAACGAAATGCAAAAGCGCCTGTTTGGCAATATTTTGGATTTTGAAAAGCCTGTTGACTTTTGCCGTTTATCTAAGGTGATTTTGGAAGTTTTTTTAAACATTCGTTTCTTATTTAATTGGTTCCACTTTGTTTGCTGATTTTTACTTTATTTAAACTGTCATTTATTTATTTTATTTGACATCAAGGTGTATGCCGTGCCTCCAAGCTTTCTTACTCGTTTTGCTAATAAACGTTCTACGTTTCTTATTTATTTGGTTATATATTACACATGTTTCTACTTATTTCCAGTTTTGTATACCTATTAAACTCTATGTAAGTTATTTGTTATTTTATTTTAGGCATAGCTTGCCCTATAGCATGGTGTATTTGTATTTGTTTTGTTAATAAAAGTTCTATGTTTTATATATAGGCTAAAGTGAGTTTGACGTTGTATTTTGTTGTTGCATTCAAGCAATTGACGCCGAACTGCCGCTAATTCAAAAGTGAAAGTAAAATGCGCACGGCGCTTTTGAGCTATTTAAAAGTGAAGGAAAGCGAGGAAAAGAGGGAAAATTCAAACGAACAATTGGCTTTACTCTAAATTGCCGCTATTTGAAAGTGAAAGTAAAATGGGCACACCGCTTTTACAAGCTATTTAAAAGCGAAGGAAAAGAGGGAACACCCCGCCCCCGCGGTGATACCGGTATTACCGGTGTTGTCACACGTCGATTAACCAGTGGGAAAATTTCCTCACCGTCACAACCTTAGTGTGTGATCATGCGCAGCACTCGTGCTATCACGCTCTCATTTAAATCTCACACAATCATATTCATAAATCGTCGCCGTCTTCCACGTTTAGTTCTTCTGTGCTTGTAGGCATTTTTTTCTTCTTTACCCTTTGAGGACCGACTGAAACACTTCCAGGCGTATACTCTGCCTCCCCCCCCCATCATTTCCGGAAGAATTGCAGCCTCGCTAGTCGGTACCATCGAATCGTATCGGTTCTCGTGACATCCCTAGTACAATTGAATGTATCACAATATTTAATAAATAAAAAAACAGGAATGGATTCATTGCAGAATTGAGTCTTTAGTATAGAAGCATTGTGGAATAGAATCTTTAGAAGCATTTGAATTGTATCACTCTGCAATCGAATCTTTAGAATTCATTAATTGCAGAACTGAATATTTAGTACTGAGTCATTGTGGAATAGAATCTTTAGAATAGAATGTATAATCGAATGTTAATTTGTAAGTCATTTTATAATACATTGGTGAACTGAATCTTTAGTATAGAATCTTTAGAATCATTTTAATAGTGTCATTATAGAATAGAATCTTTATATCACTGTTGAATAGAATGTATAATTGAATATTTTTTATAAACATAGTATTGCTTGTTTATTGATAATGCATTGTTCATTTAGCAACTTGAAATGTTTTAACTGGATTAGTGTTTGTAGAAATTAACATTACCCTAAATTAAAATAATATAATAAATGCTGAGAATTTTTTTACGAAATTTTTCATTGCTAATTTTTACAGATTGCACCTTATTGTAAAATGTTACCGTGTAAGCTTTAGTACAATAGAATCTGGGTAAAACAAAATTCAATACATTTGTATAGAGAATCTTTAGTTTCTGTAGATTAGAATAGAATGTGTAGCATTTTCAGTAATATTATTACTGAAGCGGGTTTCTTCTCTGTGATCGTTATGATTCTTATCGATTTGATACAATATCTCTTGTTGTTTTTATTTTTTCACAATATTTTATGTTTCTGAATGCTTCTTTCTTGTCTGTCATAGGATCTGCAGGCCCAGGATCGCGCCCATCGTATCGGGCAGCTGAACGAGGTGCGTGTGCTGCGTCTGTGCACCGTGAACAGCGTGGAGGAGAAGATCCTGTCTGCTGCCAAATACAAGCTGAACGTGGACCAGAAGGTCATCCAGGCCGGTATGTTCGACCAGAAGTCGTCCAGCCACGAGCGCAGAGCTTTCCTGCAGGCCATCCTGGAGCACGAAGAGCAGGATGAGGTACAGACACCCGTTCATGATCGACAATTTCAGTGTCCTGACATCAGCCTCCGTTTTCCATAGTTAAAATTCACTCGCTTTTGTTTTCTCTCATATCTCAGGAGGAAGATGAAGTGCCAGATGATGAGACTGTTAATCAGATGATCGCTAGAAGCGAGGAAGAGTTCGATCACTTCATGGTTAGCAGCCCTACTTGCTAAACTTCCATTTACATTGACACTCTTTGTTTTGTTTGACTCCTAATTTTCCATTTCCTTTCGTCCAGCGCATGGATCTCGACCGCCGTCGTGAAGAGGCTCGCAACCCGAAACGCAAACCCCGGCTGATGGAGGAGGATGAGCTGCCCACCTGGATCATGAAGGACGACGCAGAGGTGGAAAGGCTGACCTGCGAAGAAGAAGAGGAGAAGATGTTCGGCCGTGGCTCCCGCCAAAGAAAAGAAGTGGACTACAGTGACTCCCTCACAGAGAAACAATGGCTGAAGGTGAATGAGGAATCACAACTGCATTATATTGAACCTTTGGTTATAAAAAGGAAGGTGTATTGATGTACTTTACTGCTTCTCAGGCCATCGAGGAAGGCACCCTTGATGAGATTGAAGAAGAGGTGCGCTACAAGAAAACGACCCGGAAAAGGAAGCGCGACCGTGACTTCGACCTTCCAGGCACGGCCACGCCCAGCTCCAGTGGGCGGAGCAGAGATAAAGATGACGACAGTAAGAAGCAAAAGAAACGAGGTCGTCCTCCTGCTGAAAAACTCTCTCCCAACCCTCCCACGCTCACCAAGAAGATGAAGAAGATTGTGGATGCAGTAATCAAATACAAGGATGGGTTAGACACTTCATTCATCTTCTCTAGCCCTTATATTATATTATGGGCCAATTTGACCCACACTGATTTTTGAGCTGTTGGAAATGCTGGTTAACCTATGATTGTTTTTGTTTTTTTTTGGTAAATTTGGTACATCATGAACATGCATGTAATGTTTTGACACTCTAATGTGAAAAGTTTCTATTGCGAATACGATGTTTCACGATTAAAGGCAGGTGCACAGAACCGGAAAAAAAAAAGTTTCTCAGGTTCTCTCTAATGCCGGGTTCAGGCTACACAATATTTTTGTTGGTCACTATAGTCACTGTGTCAGATGTAAGGGAAACAGGTCAATTTAGCTCAAAAGGGAATCATTTAAGATTTTAAAGGGAATTTGGACAGAATCACTCGGCCATCGATTCATTGAACGAGCCGTATAACATCAATTCTGCAATGGATATTAATATCCAAAGTATAGTGAAAACACTATTTATTAGCACAGTAACAAGATCGGCAGTTTAAGACATTAACTTGTAAGCACAAAACACAAGATACTTCTCTTTTCAATATGAATAAGACTTTATTGGATAAATCTAACACGCATAAACTAATCTAACGCATGAACACACGCATTCACACATTCACACAAGTTGCAGAAAGTGAGGAAAGAATGAGTTTAGGAAAATGAAAATGTGAAATCCCAATTTTACAGCAATATGTGCAATTGCATAGATCTGATCAACCATCAATCACTTAATTAACCCTTGCATTGAGTTCCTCAATGAGGTTAAAAGGAAGCCAGTGGTTGGGCGTTGGCTGACGACGCTGAGTTGTGGGCTGGTTGAAGTTTTAGACGGTACTCGAGGTTGGACTCGGAGACACGGCGTTAGGCAAAGCTTAACTCAGAACACGAAACTCTCAACGGAAAAGAAAAGAAACTAAAGTAAAGAAATAGAAGTAAAGTTTGACGAGACTAGGTGGCGTTTCTC
>NW_015644337.1:655390-657643 GCF_001515625.1 Sinocyclocheilus rhinocerous
TGTCTTCTAGGTGGGGGGAAAGTCAATCCAAAGAGCTTGTGATCGTGATTACTATCACTGGTTTACATGTGATGGTCATGCTGTGCATCTCTGACCATTAATCTTGGTTACTTGGCCCAAAATTGACAATCTCCTTGGAATTGTCAATAAGTGTTCTTTTGTTTAAATGCTGTGAGCTACTCAAAGCTGCTAGTTGGTGGACTTGCTTCAGGCTTGTGGCGCCAGGATCTGATTTACGAACATCCTGTGTCTTGGGCCTTTCTGTGGAATTCGGCTCCTCGTGTTTCAACCATGTTCTTCATCGAATCTTAATTTGTCTGAGTCGGTCTGATACCCTACACAGATTACATGATTTTGACTCCTAAAATCTTGTCGTGTCGTGGACAAAGGGTATTTACAGTTACAGATTTAGCCAGGTGATTTTATTTGTAGAAATATACACTGCATTAAAGACGTACAGTTTTATTAGTTCGTGCATGTTAAAGGCACAATATGTAATTTTCGCCGCTAGAGGGCGCATATTCAAAATAAACAAATAGACAAAGGCGTAGTTGGATGACGCCGTGACTGAGTGTGGAATCATGGGAGTTGTCGTCTTCATCCCCACAGCAGACTAACAAAACATTAAAATGCAACAACGTCACTTACATCATTATCACCGCATCTCGTGTGCCACTGATGACGCTCCCTGACCCACTCCTAACATTCAAATGCAAATGTTTATTTTAAATTTGACTAATATTAATTTTTTTTATTCACAATCTCCTCATCACAGGCAGGCACAGCACTCAATTCAGCATGTGTTCGTGTTTGTGTGTGCACTCATAGCACGTGCCTGTATCGTGCACTATATCGAACATTTTTTATATCGTTATCGAAGAAGGTGTACCGTCGATAAATATCGATAACGTTTTATCGCCCAGGCCTAGTAAGTACACAAGTCAGCAAAATATATAACACTGTTCTAGTGGTTTTTGGATATTTTAATAAAAACATCTTACACATTGTGCCTTTAACTTTGCTGGGAGTCAAACCCATGAATTCGGTGTTGCAAATAGCATTCTATACTGTTTGATATGCAGAAAAGTGTTTTTCCACACTTTTTCTGTTCAAAATGGTGAAATGTGTGTATTATTGATTTATTGATTGAAAGTCTTATAGTGAGATTTTATGCTTTATTTAATATAGATTAGATAAGCATGCTTTTTTCATGAGTCATGCTTTTTTTTTTGTCATTGTATTTTTAACAGCAATGGAAGACAACTGAGTGAGGTGTTCGTTCAACTGCCTTCACGTAAAGAGCTGCCAGAATATTACGAACTCATTCGCAAACCTGTGGACTTCAGGAAGATCAAGGTTTGCCAATTTTTTTTCTTTTAAGCGATTAATGTGCAAATGCTTTGGCTGGTGCACCAACACCCATTGAAATACACTAAATATGCACACTAATCGTAATAATAATAATATTTAAGGTGTAACTTGGAGCTATTATTATATTTTAAGGTGTAAATTGGGGCTGTTGTTAATAATAATAATAGTGAGCCCTTTTTATGAACAATTTTACTCTGATTACAATGCAGGTTTTTATCATTTAACTCTAAATATCCTTAAAGGTATTTATATTATGAATACCTGGTAATTCATAATATATTAGTAAATAATGATTTAAGTGTTGAATCTTGCTCTCTGTTTTGTGCAGGAACGCATTAAGAGTCATAAGTACCGCACTCTGAATGACCTGGAGAAAGACGTCATGCTTCTCTGTCAGAACGCTCAGACCTTCAACCTGGAGGGATCACTGGTAATATTTGTTTTATTAATATTTGATCTTTAGTTTTTGTCATCTATATTGTTTTTATTTCGGTTTAAGTTATTTTAGTACTTCAAATAAATGAATAAAACTGTTGTCTTAACAAATAACTGAAATTTAAGTAAATTTAAGCTTTTTATATATTATATATATATATATATATATATATATATACGTACGTATGTATGTATACATGTATGTATACATACATACATACATACACACACACCATATTAAACTTTATTCAAGCTATAAAAGTTAATCGGCGACTAGAACAGTCCAAGGATTTCTCTTTTTCTTTTGTTCTTTGATTGACATCAGTGACAGACTTCAGCAGGTTTCACTTTAAAATCAGCGCTGTCTCTTTAAAACCTGATGCATATGACTCGAATCTGACACACATGACTCTTTACGGTCATTTAAGACTTTATAACTCATTTAAG
>NW_015644337.1:657813-668753 GCF_001515625.1 Sinocyclocheilus rhinocerous
GCGCATTGACATAATTGTGTGTGTTTTCGTGCGTTGAAGCGCTACTGGTGTGCTGTCTGAACTTCAGCGGCTCAGCGTCTGTGTAACTTACAGCCGAACGTGCAGCCTTTCAAACTATACTTCACTGCACCGTTTAGGCGGCGTAACCCCAGGTATGTGTCGCCGCATTCTCGGGTTATGAAGAATAAAGAAGGGAAAAGTTAATCTTCCGAAATGAAGCAGAAAAATCTTCTCAGGTAAAAGTTATTAGAACCGTGTCTAGGGACAAGCTGGCCATCACACTGCTCTGACCTTATCAGCCCGTTTGTATCCTATTATTTGATTCGCTCTTGTCGCTTATGACAGAACAGCTAATCACGATGATCTTGTCTTCGGACAAGATTATTTTATTCGCTTATGCAAAGAGTATAGAAGATACTCTTTGGCTTATGTCAGAAACAGCGAATCACTTTAAAAACTGGCTGTTGTTCCCACTAGATTGCATTGTTATAATTCGTAAAAGTTGTACCTGCCAACTGGCGACTGACACTGTTAAATGGATTCGCCAACGCTGATTTTTACTCTCATTTGGCGCTTGGCGAGTGTTAATTTTAGGCCCTGGATATATATATATATATATAAAATGCTTAAGTAACAAATAGCTTTATTTAATGGTAATAACACTGGTAGGATGTTAGAGTTGTACTTCATTTGGCTGATTCAAATGAGAGCATGATGTAATATTTCAGATCTACGAGGACTCTATCGTGCTGCAGTCTGTGTTCACCAGCGTGCGGCAGAAGATCGAGAAAGAGGAAGAGAGTGAGGGAGAAGAGAGTGAGGAGGAAGAGGACGAGGTAGATGAAGGGTCGGAGTCTGAATGTGAGTATTAAATGACTATACTGACACTGTAATGAAAATATTTTGTACAGTGCAACTATTATCTGAGCAGAGTATTTTGCATGTACAACTCAAATAGTTTAGTTATGATTAACATATGTGTCTGTGTGTTTTTAGCTCGTTCAGTGAAGGTGAAGATAAAGCTGAGCCGAAAGGAAAAGGTGGAGAGAGGGAAGGGAAGACGCCGAACCGGACGCAGTTGGCGCCCTAAACCTGTCGTTAGTGATGACGAAAGTGAGGAGGACCAGGAAGAGGTACTCATGAATGATTAATATGGAACTTAAAGGAAGAGTACACCAAAAAAGAAAATGGTTAATAACACAGCCCTAAGTCATGTGTGCTAATTTGCAACAAAAAAAAGCCTAATATTACATAATTTTTGGTGACACTTTATTTTAAGGTGTCCTTGTTACAGTGTAATTATACATTTAAGTACTGAGTAATATTAATTAACTACATGTACTTACTATATGATTAGGGTTAGAATTAGGGTTTGGTTTAGAGTTACTTGCATGTAATTATGCATAATTAATTGTTATTATAATAGTAAGTACATGTAACCTGGGTAACAAAGACATCTTAAAATAAAGTGTTACCTAATTTAAAAAAAAAAAATTTAAGTTTTAGGTGTAATGTTGAAGTGTATCATTGAACTTACAATCTGCAATGACGTGAAAAAGTGGAAATCAGGATTAGGCATAAAATAACGTCTTCATTCATACATGTACATATGGAGGGAGGGGTTCTTGCAGACCAATCACAGCGCTTGCGGTCTGCGTAGAATTGACGCGCTGTTAGATTTTTGGAGAGGTGCACGTCAGGCTACGGCGTATGGGTGTGCGTCTATGCGTAAGCTACGGCGTAGGTCCAACGCAGAAGTATAAATCAGCCTTAAGATATGAATTATGTCTTTGTGGCAGTTTTTTCTGATCATTAAGGGGTAATACAAGACAACATCACCTTACAATTGGAAATTGGAAGCAAGATGCTATGAAATTGCACACATTTTGTGAGAAACTGACATGCTAGAGAAAAACAGGCACTATTTTTGGAATCAGCACCTCAAAATTAGTATTGGATTTCATTCAGCAAATATGATGCAGGGTAGTGTTATTACACATGTTGTTGCTCACTTATGCTAATTCTTTTTTTTAATGTTTTTGTATAGGAGCATTCGGCTAGTGGCAGTGAGGAAGATTAAACATTCTTCAGGACCAATCACTTCTGCTGCAGATACGTCATTTTACATGAGATCCGACAGACGCCCGCTCCTGAAGGGCCTAGTTTTACCCTAGAACAGCACATTTCTAGAGAGAGGACATGTATACGAAAATGATTAAATGAGAAAATGACACTATAAAATGCAGAAGAAAAGCCCTTCCATTTGCATATTTAAGCAGACGATCTCCTTTTATGTATAGCAAGACAGTTTAAGTATTGAGCATTCGTTTCTTTCCGTATTTGTTCTTATGATTTTTCTCAAAGACGTGACATAAGATGAACAGATATCTGACAGACTGACTCACAGTGGACCAGTAAGAGCGGATCATGCTTCAATGTCCTCTTATTGTTTTTAGCCGTGTGAACGTCACCCCTTAATCCCCCCCGCCAGTTATTTCTCTTTCCGTTTTTCTCTTGATCTCTCCGTTTAAATTAAGATTGCAAAGAGGATTAAGGTACTTCCTCCTTATAGACTTGGGAGAAATGGGGGAGAATAGGGTGTAGGATTCTGTACTGTGTCAGTGTCACTGGATTTCCAAAATGCACAATAAAGGCATCTCAGAAAGACAAGGTTTCAGTTCATTATTTATGCATGCGCACAAGTTGAAACTTCTGGTTGAGTACAGATTGATAATGATAAATAAATATTTTATAATACATATTGATCCCATTTAGGTGTCTAATAATCAATGTGCATTACTGATTTGAGACAATACTGTGCTGTTTTTGTTTTTTTGCCTTGAAATATCGGTTTCAAAATCATTCTGATGGTACACACTTCTAATAAGGTGAATGACTTGTTTCTTCTCCCACACTCCTCCCCAGACGTCTGTTCTGGGAGTATGTATGGTGAAAGGGTATGAAATTCTGCAAAAAGGGATTGCTTATGTCAGCAACAAGCTGACCACTGTAATTATGACAATGAATTTCCACTCACTTAACTCTAGGGGGCTTCAATGTTGCAGAAATACACAAAACTACATACAGCTGCTTTAAAGGGATAGTTCACCCAAAAATGAAAGTTTGATGTTTATCTGCTTACCCCCAGGGCATCCAAGATGAAGGTGACTTTGTTTCTTCAGTTGAACACAAACAAAGATTTTTAACTCAAACCGTTGCAGTCTGTCAGTCATATAATGGAAGTGAATGGGAATCACGGCTTTTGAGGGTCAAAAAAACATACACAAACAAAACTGCCACCTATCTCCCAAATGGACCATTGACACTCTTATCTACAATCTCAATTAGGAGTGTCAATGCTCCATTTGAGAGATAGGTGGCGGTAATGCACTTATAAGTCTGCGATCCGCCGTAAAGCAAGAAGATGACGCGTCACACGCCAGCTGTTGAGAATGCGCTCAGGACAGTTCGGACATTGCGGTGAATCAGAGGTAAAAAACGATATACCGTATTGACCGTTTCTTGCACAGACCGATCGTTTCGTGTCTTTACACATCAATGTATCGTCACGAGCCACAGGGTTTAATTTGGTGTATGTTTTTTTTTTTTTACTCTCAAAGCTGTGATTCCCATTCACTTCCATTTATATGACTGACAGACTGCAACGGTTTGAGTTAAAAACCTTCGTTTGTGTTCTACTGAAGAAACAAAGTCACCTACATCTTGGATTCCCTGGGGGTAAGCAGATAAACATCACATTTTCATTTTTGGGTGAACTATCCCTTTAAGATAAGATATATGTTGGTGCGAAATTCAGCCAGTTCTCTTAAAGGGTTAGTTCACCCAAAAATGAAAATTAGCCCATAAATTACTCACCCTTATATGACTTTCTTCTTTCAGACGAATCCAGTCGGAGTTATATTAAAAATTGTCTTTGATCTTTCAAGCTGTTTCATGCCACTCAGCAGGTGTTGCATGCATCAGTCCAAAAGCACTTAATCCCATCCATAAAAAAAAAAGTGCCTCACACGGCTCCGGGGGGTGAACAAAGGCCTTCTGTAGCGAATCGATGCGTTTTTGTAAGAAAAATACCCATATTCAAAACGTAATAACCACTTTAATCTAGCTTGTGTCAACAGTTGTACACGGAAGCAGTTCTGGCGGAATGACGTATGAGGTCAGTGCTGCGCATGCGCCGGTGAGTCTCGTGTTTACAGGATCAAAGGAAGCAAAGTTTCCTTACTTTAGCAAAGGAAAGTCAGTCTCCTCTTGGCTAATATCGAAATCCTCCGACATTCTTCTTTACAAATCCTCGTTTTGTTCTTGCTATGTATGTCTTTTGGATTTGAAAGGAATAGTTAACTCAAAAATGAACATTTTTTAAAAATTGACTCCACCCAAGATGTAGAGGAGTTTGTTTCTTCATTAGAACAGATTTGGAGAAATTCTAGCATTACATCACTTGCTCATCAATGGATCCTCAGAATGAGAGTCCAAACAGCTGTTTAAAACATAACAGTAATTCACATGACTCCAGTCCATCAATTAATGTCTTATAAAGTGAAATGCTGCGTGTTTTCATTTTAAATCATCACTTCTGGCTAAAATACCAGTCCATAAACTATAACAAAGCTTCCTCCAGTGAAAAGGTCCATCCCCTGTTGTCCTATCACATCAAAATCCAATAACATATTTGTTTAGAGCTGTTTTTTACTCTTTTTCACTTGTAAACAGTGCCTGATCCATTGCACATTGCTCTCCTCATTCAAACAAGATGACCTTTTCCCTGAAGAAAGCAATATTGTGGATTATGGACTGATATTTTTGTCCAGAAGCAATGGGTTTAACGTCTTCATGGATATGTTTCCTACCAAACATGCAGCTTTTTGCTGTAATAGATACAAAAAAATAATAATTCTTGGATGGTCTGAGGGTGAATAAATCTTAAGCAAAATTATATTTTTGGGTAAACTATTTCTTTAAGCCTTTGCACAATTTATTCGTCTATGTGATTCATGTTGTGTTAGGACTGTGCTACATGTTAAGCATTGTTGTAACACATCTGACATGGGTGTAGATGTGAATTCCAGATTTTCAGTGTGGTCTCAGACTTTGACTACAACAGCTTTTTTTTTTTTTGGATGAATGTCAAAGTGAGGAATTGCTCTGTTTGTTGTCCACTTACTCGCAAAGGATCGAAGTGCATCCAGAAAAGCAAACACTGAATTGTTGGTTCAATGAGCCAACAAAAGTTTGCAAATATCCTAAAATTTCCTAACTTTGCAAGTCTAGGAATTCCTAACAAGTTTATTTTATCTGATTTGAAAGTGGCTTTTTTTTTCTTCTTTTTTTCCCCCACCCTTTGTAGAGCCTAATAGGCTGTAATATTACCTAACTTAGTGGAAATGTTGACCTCAGTTCACAACAAAATATATTTAATATTGTCCTTTATTACATATAAATATTTCATATTTTTAATATTATCCACATACATGTATTCTGCATTGTGCTAAGCATAAATACCTAAAATCTCTCTAACAGACATAACTGAAAAATAATCTGCTGTTTATGACTGTAGCTTCCTTTTGCTACTCTGTTTTCTTTAAAAATATGAGTATAACATGCCAGTTACATTAAGGTCACAAAATATATATATATATTTTTTTTTGGATCAAAGAGCCCTTTTTTGGATTAATGGATTTTTCCAAAATAGCCACAGTAAAAAAAAATGTTTGTGTGAGTGAATGAGTCAAAATAGGACACATCCTAGGACATAAAAGGTCTGTGCAGCAAAAGTAGGCAGTGAAATGTTTTGAAATGGCTCTTGGCACGGCAGAGCACCAGTTTCAATAAAAGGATACATTCTTATTAGGGCTGTCAGTCAATTAAAATTTTTTATCTAATTAATTACATGATGTTTCGATTAATTGCAAAATAAATTTGACTGTGAAAATACCCACAAAATATTATTTAAAGCTATTTTTGTGTTAAATGACAAAGTATCACGTAGACATTACAAATCGTAGCTTTAGAAAGATATTTTATTTGATTCAACATAAAATGTATTAGGCTACACAAACATTTAGGCTGCAACAGCCTAACATAAACTATGGAACATAAATGAAGATGATTTGATAAACGTATCAGTAACCTCTATTTTTTGTTCATACAATGAAAGTCATTGGTAACCAAAACAGCTTTGTACCAACAAAATACTTCAAAATACCTTCTTTTATGTTCCACAAAAGAAAGGTTTGAGTAAACAATGACAGAATTTAAATTTTTGGGGTAAACTATCCCTTTAATATTTAAAAAAAAAAAATTTTTTTTTAATTATTATTATAAATTTATTTTTTAATGAAGTGATACTCTAGTCTAAATAACACAACTAAATCTGCCAGCAGGTGGCGGTAAATGTTTTTATGAGTCATTCGATTCGTTCAAACGACTGATTCATTCAGGAATGAAATAAACGGCTCTCTTTATGAATGAGCCTTTGAATCATTGGTTCACACAATTCTTTCAAAACGCGGATTCATTTAGAAAAAAACTAAATACCGCTGTGTTGCTCGGAGGCGCAACAGTTCTGCTCATAGATACAGTGGTCAAACTGTAAAAAAATTACGGGGGGATGGTGGTCAATTTCTTTGAGGGGGGGGGTAGCTAATTTTACACAACGATCACAAAATTGGTCTAAAAAGGATTTTATTTAATTAAAAATGAGCCTTATTAAACTATTATTTATAAGTTTTTTTATTTATTTATTTAATTCTTTAATTATAAGCTCCTTCTGGGGCCTGAAATGGAGGAATTTTGGTCAGTACTACTAATTAAACAATATTTTGCTGCGTGTGTTTTTGTGCTGGCACCTTGGCTGGTTGTCATGGATAAATAAAGATGACAATAAAACCACCAGTAGGTGGCAGCAAGTGCCTGTTTTTAATAAATGACTTATTGAATCATTCAAATCAAATGATTCGTTCAAAACGACTGATTCAATTAGAAACGAAACAAGTGAATGGACCGTTGAATCACTGGCTCACATGATTCGTTCAAAAACAGATTCATTCAAGGAATGAAACTTTGCTCTACACTGTTGTATAAAATTATTAGCATATTTATGCTCGCGCACATGTGCTGATAATTCAGAAAAGACATTGTTTGTGCAATGAATATAAAAACAAAAACTTACATGGGTATTTTTTCTTTCATTGCTTGAATTATAAGGGCATTCTAACGGCATTCTAATGGGCTTCATCGCGCAGTGAATGCTTTTGGACTCTCAAGACGTGTTTTTGTTTGTTTTTTGCAAAGTTGGCGACATACTCGATAATGTCAGCTCTCCTATATATCGTCTCTCAGTCCCTCACACACATACAGCACAATGACATTATGTCAGGGGAATGTTTTTAAATTCTAATCAAGGAAAAATCATACCTTCTTTTGTCTTCTTTTTAAAGAACTTCAAAAGTTGGGCTTGAACCATTTTGCGTGAAAAATAAAGGAAACTTGCTTCAGCTTGTGCGCAGCTTGTTACAGTACCGAGTTCTGATTGGTCAATCTCTGTTATAGCTATTGTATAAAATCACATTTAAACTTGCGATAGATCGGGACAAAATCAGCACTCCTGTGAAATTGCTCTGGCTGCTAGTGTGATATCGTGTGATATGTGATATACGGAGGCATTTTTTGCACCAATATCTTGAATTTTATGGTATAACTGCATCTATGGAGTTGTTATTTGCATCATATTTGTCAGCAGTCAACTGTATCGATGTACAGGTTTGGGGGCGGGGCCAGTGCGTTAACTGCGATAAAATATTTTAATCGCGTTATTTTTTCATAACTAATTAATTAAGTTAACGCGTTAAACTGACAGTCCTAATTCTTATATAATTGTACATTTTCGCTGCTGTTCTAAAAATCTTTCTTTTCGTCGTTACAAAAAACAAGTTACGTTGCTGCTGGACTGAGCTCAGGAGCTCGAGCTCCGTTGATTGCTGTAGTGACACACAACAGCACTGAAGGCGCACTTTGTATTATTATTCTAAACCTTTCATTAACTGTACAGCAAAGGGGTTGTAATTTGCTGTTTCTTGGTAAAGGGTGAGAGAGACCTGCGATCCACATGATTTCTGTCAAAGAGCCAGGTGTGGCTGACTATAGCGAGCCAAAAGTTACCGACCTCTAAGGTTTCATCCTTATATAAATATGAAGTTGGCAAAGTTCATCTCATTTGCACTGGCTTTGGTTTATATTTTTCAGATAAGCAAATTATAATTAGTGTTGTTTTCCTCTCCTCTCTCATGTTGCCAAATATTGCAGAATGCATGTGGATTTTTTTAGGTGGGTGGAGCCTTAGACCAGACAAATTGATAGCCTACATATTTACCAGCAGTCAGATGAGTGGAAGTAAACCTTTTTTAACAGATATGGAGATCTCATTTATGCTCTTACTGGCAGTTACTTAATCCTGTCCTGTTCAAACATGTGAGTAAACAACAGATTTTAATGATCATCAGTTATCTTTTGTAAATATATCTGGTCTGGAGGACATTCTGGCTATTGATTTGCATGTGTGGATGGCACTGAACCGAAACTCCGCCGTCGAATAAATAAAAATATATATATACTTTTTATCTCACAATTTTATGCAATTGTGACCTTTTCTGTGAGATATAAACTCACAATTCTAAGAAAAAACGGCGAGATAGCCTACCTATGCTTAGAACTGCAAGAAAAAAAGTTTTGTGATGGATGGATTATGTGACAATTGATATAAAATCAAAGAATTACAAATAATTGTGTCAATAGAAATGCTCGTTTTTTTCCTGATTGATTGACTGATGTTTAGGTGCCGAATTATCGTTCTTCCGTTTCTTTATTTATAATATAAATTATACAAAGGTGGACGGACCCAGTGTCAATTATTTTATGAAAACGGCTGTTTAGTTGCTCCGCCATTTTAGCAGAACACATACAGGGAGCCGCTCTTTAAATTGACTTTTTCGAGACATGATATCCTAAGTTTTGTTTTGTTTTATTTTGTTTGATCAGCTGTCAAAACCTGCAGACCCAATCAGTTCAGCTGTGGTGACACAAAGTGTGTGCCTATGATATGGAGGTGTGATGGTGATAGTGACTGTTTGAATGGGGCAGACGAGGAAGGCTGTGGTGAATGACATTTCTTATTTCTTTAAATCTCATCTTTTCTGTTTCAAACAGCATTTTTGTCTTTGGTGCACTGCAGTTTTAAGGAGCAGTGCCGATCCTAGACTTCTGGGGGCCCTAAGCAAAACTTTGTCAGGGGGCACCTGTCTGTGAGTTCATAAAAATCCCAAAATGCTCCGCAACCCTTAAACCTATTCTTTCAGAGCAGTTTCACTGTCAACAAACAGCAGTGAGCTGAAACAGCCAGTAATACAAAAAAGAAAGAAAATTACAAACAATAGGGCATATACAATAGAAAAAATATACAAATAAAATAACCAAAGAGTTCAACTGTGGAGACAAACACAAAACATGTGTGCCTATGATATGGAGGTGTGATGGTGAAAGTGACTGTCTGAATGGTGCGGATGAGGAAGGCTGTGGTGAGTGACTTAAAAAAAAAGAGTCTATATGAACTCTGTATGGTTTTATATATCAGAATTGAACTTTTATATCTCACAATTGCCACTTTTTCTTGACAATTTTATCACTCACTAATGTAGTGTGTGTGTATAAATATGTAGATCAGGGATGGGCAACTTTGATAGTGACGAGGGCCAGCATTTTTTCTTCTTTATACCAAGGGGCCAGATTACTAATCCACGTCCACACACCTTTTACACCGTTTTACTCAATTTCCTTTTTATTGAAGGAAATTAAAGTATAACTAATGTCATTTGTTTTTAAATATTTTATTAAGTATAAAACTTGTGCAGTTAGGCTAATTCAGAAGGAAAACTTTGTTGTCAGTGGACAGAAATATTACAAGCCAATGTAAACATTTCAGTTGCATTGTCTGTAAATTTGCAACAAACAAATATACAGAGGTCCATTTTTTTATTAGTAGCCTACAGAACATTCTCAAAACAACCTAAAAGGACAGTTAAAAAGGGCTTAATTAAAAAAAATAGTTATTCTAAATGGCACCATAAAATAACCTGGTATCTGCAGGAGTTTTAAAATCAAATTTAAGACCTCTAAAGACCTTTTTAAGATCTGCACTTCACATTTCAGCCTTTAAACAATTTTCAAAAGAGTCAAAAGTATCAATTATTATATTAATTTAAACAATTATTATCAATTAATTATTATATTAAATAACATATAAATTTGTCTTTCCGTCCCCAAAGACCTCTTATAATTTAGACTTTTTGTACCATTTAAGAGTTTGCATGGCCTTAAATGTAAACAATTTAACTGAAGACGTTTTAAGGACCCGCGGAAACCCTAATAAGAACATAGTCCAGTGCAAACATTTCTGTCATGCATTTGGCAAAAAGCTTTTGTTGACTATGAATTTTAGCTTTGAAATTTGAGGCAAGTGCAATTCTGTCGTCCCCGATGTTTGTGAGCGTGAGATGTGTGATGGCGATTTAAATAAAATACAGATTTCCAAACATATGGGTATCCCCTTGAACTTGTTGAACTTGGTAAAAAGATCATCTGTTTACCATCTTGACTTGAAAATACTGTTTTCATGGTCAGTTTTTCATTTATTACTTGCTAATGTTAATGAATGTTTACATTAGTGCACGTCCTACTACTCTGAAATTAATAGGGGAGCGGCTGGAAATAGCGACCTCTCCTGGTTGGAGATAGTAATAACATCATAAACTGAAAGCAATCTTTACATGACTTGCTTTTCAAATGTTTTAAAATTGATCATCCGAGTCTAAGGGTGCTTTCACACCTGGCCCGTTGTTTCGGAACCTGGCGCGTTTCCCCCCTTA
>NW_015644337.1:669064-669989 GCF_001515625.1 Sinocyclocheilus rhinocerous
CTTTCGGAACTGCAGAAATATAGTGGTTTCCCCGGTAACCGCAGTCCACAAAGCTGACATGCAGCGCTCAAGTTTATTCGGTGAAATCGTAGCCTTTTGAAGTTTAATCGTCATATTAATCCATATAGCAATTCTTGTCTTTCCGTCCCCAAAGACCTCTTATAATTTAGACTTTTTGTACCATTTAAGAGTTTGCATGGCCTTAAATGTAAACAATTTAACTGAAGACGTTTTAAGGACCCGCGGAAACCCTAATAAGAACATAGTCCAGTGCAAACATTTCTGTCATGCATTTGGCAAAAAGCTTTTGTTGACTATGAATTTTAGCTTTGAAATTTGAGGCAAGTGCAATTCTGTCGTCCCCGATGTTTGTGAGCGTGAGATGTGTGATGGCGATTTAAATAAAATACAGATTTCCAAACATATGGGTATCCCCTTGAACTTGGTAAAAAGATAATCTGTTTACCATCTTGACTTGAAAATACTGTTTTCATGGTCAGTTTTTCATTTATTACTTGCTAATGTTAATGAATGTTTACATTAGTGCACGTCCTACTACTCTGAAATTAATAGGGGAGCGGCTGGAAACTAGCGACATCCCCTGGTTGGAGACCGTATTAACATCATAAACTGAAAGCAATCTTTATGTGACTTGCTTTTCAAATGTTTTAAAATTGATCATCCGAGTCTAATATGATCCAGCGGGCCGTACTAAAAGACACTGCGGGCCGTACACGGCCATCCCTGATGTAGATCAGATAGATAGATAGATAGATAGATAGATAGATAGATAGATGTCGGTTGTTTTGACAGCTCGCCACGTGCGCATATGTCAGCATGATCGTCATGATCGTTTCCTTGTTTCTCTGCTCTCCTCTTGTTTCGCACCTGGTTCTGGTCATCTCATTAGCTTCCTTAGCTTCCC
>NW_015644337.1:670125-670371 GCF_001515625.1 Sinocyclocheilus rhinocerous
CCGTGGGCTTCCTCCGGCATCCGCCTACCCTGGGACTCTGCGGTCTCGTTGTTGGGCTTCTCAGCCTCTCGCTCGGATTAGCGAGCTGCCCCTCCGGCTCCGTCTCCACTGCTGCTGTTGCGGCTTGTTCCAGCCACTGCTATCCACCCATCTGTGTGGTTGGGGAGGTTGGGGACACAGTAACTGTCCGCGAAGGCGCTCATTGCCCGCAGTGATAATCTCTGTACAATAAAGCAAATAAAGCAC
>NW_015644337.1:671204-704084 GCF_001515625.1 Sinocyclocheilus rhinocerous
TCTCGTAAGCTGGCACCCAGATTCATTGGGCCGTACCGTGTCACCAAGGTGGTTAATCCAGTGGCGGTCAGGCTCAAGCTCCCTCCTGCTCTTGGTCGGGTTCACCCTGTGTTTCATGTCTCTAGGGTTAAACCTGTGTTTTCTTCTCCCCTTAACCCTGCCGGCGATCTTCCCGCCCCCCCACCCCCTCGTCTTGTGGATGGCTCCCCTACCTATACGGTTAGGAGATTACTCGACGAGCGGCGCCGTGGCAGAGGGTTTCAGTATCTCGTGGACTGGGAGGGTTATGGTCCAGAGGAGAGATGCTGGGTGCCGTCCCGGGACATTTTGGACCGTTCGTTGATCGAGGACTTCCGTCGGCGACAAGGTGGGCCTCCTCCTGGGGCGCCTGGTGGCGCTCCTGGGAGGGGGGGTACTGTCGGGTCTCGGGTCTGATCACCTGTTTCTTGTTGTCTTTGTGCGTGGTTGTTTTGACAGCTCGCCACGTGCGTATATGTCAGCATGATCGTTTCCCCGCCCTCCTTGTTTCTCTGCTCTCCTCTTGTTTCGCACCTGGTTCTGGTCATCTCATTAGCTTCCCCTTATAGCTCCTCGTGTTTCTCTGTCTTTTGTCAGATTGTTGTGATTATTCCCTTGCTCTGACTGTCAGTGTTAGTATCGCTTACCAGTCCTGTCTTGTCTCGTCCAGGCTCCAGTGCTCGTAGCGATCTGTTTATTTTCCCGCACCTCTCTGTGCGTTCAGGAACCCGTGGGCTTCCTCCGGCATCCACCTACCTTGGGACTCTGCGGTCTCGTTGTTGGGCTTCTCAGCCTCTCGCTCGGATTAGCGAGCTGCCCCTCCGGCTCCGTCTCCACTGCTGCTGTTGCGGCTTGTTCCAGCCACTGCTATCCACCCATCTGTGTGGTTGGGGACTCCACGTCCACAGTAACTGTCCGCGAAGGCGCTCATTGCCCGCAGTGATAATCTCTGTACAATAAAGCACCTGTTGAACCCGCACCTGAATCCAGCCTCGTTTTCCGTGGAACGGCACAAAGTGAAGGTAAAGCTCATCATTACAATCTTACAACCACAAGTCTTAATTCACCAAGTTAGTTAACTAACATGTAGTAGCAACAGCATTCTGGGAGAGAAATGTTTCCAACAAACAATGTGTTTCTGCAACTCCCTAATGTTTTTTATTTTTTTATTTTTGAAGATGAATGAAGGGCAGCATGCAGATGACACCTGTGGCAAGTACTTCAGAGACTGAGACACGGAAAGACCCTCTAAGCAACATTACTATGAAGCTTACTGGATAAACAGTATGAAGTATTGACATTGGAAATGATCAAACTAAAATTAGAAACACAAAAACTTAAATTAGAGAAAACTAAACTGAAGGTGGAGCTACACAACCTTGGATATGGAGAGTAGATCTCATTAACCACTGAATGCAAGAATTAATTCATCAGTTAATAGTGTGTTACTGTAAGGCATTTCTGCATAGTGTAATGCTAATCTAAATTAAAATCTTGTTCTAAATTTATCATTATAAATTAGCTATTTTATTGTTTTTAACATTAAAACAAAGCTGTCAATAAAACGTTTGTATTGACTGTTACTCATTAAAAATTAAAGGATAAATGAAAACTACTAACTGGTAACATACAGCTTGATCCTGGCAAAAATTTCTCATCCATTCACAAAATGTCCTAAATTCACTTGTTTAAAATACAGGTTCTTCTGCTTTATTGATTGATTGATTCCATTCAAAATGGCTAAAAGATATTTTAAGTGTACTCTCTAAGAAAGTAAAAAGTAAGAAAGTCACTTTAAGTAATCAAGTCTCAAAGTAAAAAAAAAAAAAGTGTTAAGAAAAATGAGTACAATTTTAGCCCATCATAGTTCCAAATATGGTCACAGTATATGGCACACTATATACACAAAGCAGAACCCTGCACATTGATTATACTAGATAGATATACTAGACACTCATCCTTCTTATCTAAGAAGATCACACAAGGTTAGAGTCTCACTCACATCAAAATGTTAAGCCCAAAATGTTAACGTCCCAATGCATGGCTGTTGAGGGTGGTTGTTAAAGCATTGCAAAGATGGTGGTTGCTTACTGGAAAGGGAGAATTAGAAGGGAGTGTGTTTGTATTTATTGTGCAGGGTTTCTGTTTGAACACAAGGTGGTGCTGTTAGTGTTAGTCAATACTAAACATAAACCAAACGACTGGGAACCTGCATGTTTAGAGTCAATGTTTCAGTGTCTAGCGATATATACATAGCCTATTTTTAAATAGGTAAAATTTCAGCTATTCCTTCCCTGATTGAATTTATGGGTTATGTTTCCTTTGGCTGCTAACTTAGAAATGCACTTTTATCACATTAATATTGTATCAGTAACTGATATTTCTCCTAATTTTTTATGAAGTAGGCTAGCTAATATCTTGCATATACTGCAAGCTCCATCTTCTGTGCCTATAAACACAATGAACACCTCTTAATTACATAATCTTTTTGCTTTGACACAACAAACTCTCATTGTTAAGTCATATAATTACATGATTGGCCTGTTCATGTTTTATTGTGATGTCAGATACATTGTGAACATTTATAAAACGCTACTCTTTGTTTACTACGAAGACTTTGCATTCAAATCTGTAATACTCTTGAAAAATTCCAGTCAAGACAAGAACAAATGAAAATATATCCAAAGGGGTGAAATATGCTTTGGAGCGGAGCGAAGACCAACATTCACAGAATGAGAAAATATGAAAAAAAAACAACACCGTAACTCTACCCAAAACTGGCTGAACTCCAAAAATAAGTAGCCAGCCAGACAGAAAGATCCATAATGGAAACAGTTGAGAGGCCTACGGAAACCCTGAAGGAGTTACAGGAAGCTTACTTTAAAAAATAAAATAAAATCTACAGTATATATGTATAATTCGTTCTGTTGTTCTTTCTGTTTTCTGTTCTGTATATCTGTCTCTCTGTCTATCTATCTATATCTATCAATCGTTTATCTGTCGTTATTCAGGAAAACTATTTCTTACACTATAGCTGGATTTGCCCATGGATGTTTTGGTGAATCAGACAACAAAAGGCGCATTATGTGTTCAGTTATGCACTCGTGTTTAACTGTAATTGATTTCGTAATATCTGTATTTTATTCTTTGACATTATAAAGTGCTTTGTGTTCAAAAATGTGAACGGTTCTTGATCAAATACATGATTTTGTGTTGTAACACAATAGTATGTGCTAAAACCAAAGGAGGTCAAAATGGAGAATACATTTTATTTGTACTGTATATGCGACTGATCGAGGTCTAAGTTGATGTTTGCACATGCTAACTAAATAGCCTGACTTGCTCAAAGGCCATCTGTTACTCGTAACAAGGTCTGGTGATAATTTAAGGTGTGGCAAATGAGCTTATCAGTTCCCCCTGAACACCTATGACACAAAAACATGTCCAGGTCAAATTTCATCCTGAGATTAATCGCAAGAAAGAAATGATAATATTTTGCATGAAGAAAACAAAACCTATGTTGAGAATTGTGTAAGAAATGTGCGTGTTGGCCATGAAAATCTTAATGGTCCATAAAAACGCCTCTTTTTCTATATGCAAAACAAAAGGTAACTTTTTATTTATTTACTTCTGATTTTGAAATTAAAACGTGTTCGTGGTAGGTTTTGAGACATTCACCCAGAGATCAGACAACATTTTTGTGGGTTTTGCTTTGGCCCACTGTGCTGAAAATGTTCTAGACGTTGTTAGGTGGTCGTCTTTATTCAGTATGACTGGTATTCTGTATGACACACTCTAACTAGGACACTGGGACCCTGAGAACACAGAGACCTTATTGTTAACCTCCCACCCCCTTTGACGGGATGTCATAATCAGTAGTCAGGGCAAGAGATTTTGACCATGCAGCGTTCTGCGGGAGTTTGCTTATAAAATATGTTTGTTCAGTTATCAAAGACTTGCCGTCAGACCTGCTCATTTTGAGTTTGTTCCAATGTGACTTCTGTAAAAACGTTTTGTCAGGCAACTGAAGTGTGTTATGTAGTGTTAACTATTTTTGCGTAAGTCAAACATTTGAATTCATATGACTGAATCCACCTGACTACATTACATAGCAGCCAAATACATTTTTGAGGGATACATGTTTTGTTTTTAATGAATTATTTAGTTATATATTCAGTTATTTTAATTTCTTTATATTTAATGTAAACAGGCAAAACAGAATAACGCTCTCAACTTTGTTAAGAAAGGCAATGCTGTTGCTATAAACAAACTAAGGTAAATATTCAGGATGTGAAGCGTAAAGGACACATTAAACTCTCAAACAAGCGTGAAAACACAACTTAGGTACTCCTACTTTCTATTTTCAGGGTTTAATTGCTGATACAAGATATTGCTTCTGAAGCCGAGTTGTTTTCCGCTCATTTTTCTTGCTTTGACATTTTTTGTTTAGCATTTGGAGCCTAACTGGCAACACAAAACATCTGAGAATCCCACTTACACACCTAAGTACAAATGACTTGTTTTGTTCAAAAACTCGTAGAACTTCTGTAGAATTTCTGTTTCTTTGTTTTGATAAGTTGGGAAACTTCCCGGTAGATGCTGTTGAGTGGTGAGTGGTGGCAGAGTGACAGAGCCGGTTTCCGATTGGGGTGCAGGTTTTTGTTGTTGTTGTTTTTTTTCAGGTGAAAAGATAACAGATAAGAGCGTTCACCTCACCTACCCTCCACACAAACAGTAGACTTTTTTTATTTGTATACATGCTTGTTGTTTCCCTTTAGTAGGTATTTATTATGCACCACAAAAGTTCTGCCTGAAAGTCATTTTTACAGAGATTGAAAGAAATGTAGGCTACTTTTATTCAGCATGAATGCATTCAGTTGAAAAGTGACAGTAGAGCCATTTATAATGTTACAAAAGATTTCTATTTCAAATAATTCCTGTTCTTTTGAAATGTCTGTTCTTCAAGGAATCCTGCAAAAATGTATCATGGTTTCAGCACTGACAACAATAATAAATGTTTCTTGAGCATCAAATCAGCATATCTGAAGGATCATGTTACACTAAAGAGTGGAATAACGATACTGAAAATTCAGCAGTCATCACAGGAATAAATTAAATTTTAAAATAGGCTGCATCAAAATAGAAAATGGTTATTTTAAATTGCAATAATATTTCACAATATTAATGTTTTTACTGTACTTTTGATCAAATGCAGCCTGTGTGAGCATTAGAGACTTCTTTAAAAAGTCCCTACTCATATACTCATTCTGACTTTACGACTACATTTTTTACAATGATTTCATTTGCTCGGCTGCCACTGTGAAGCTACTAAAATGTTTGTGCTTCTTTGATCTGAAGCATCGTGCATGTGTGATTCCCAAGACAAACACGGAAATTAGCAGAACTGGTTCAAGGGGCCTCCAGCTCCAACTTGCAAATATTTTTTCCCATGCGGCAAAGTCATGTTTATATCATATGATCAGCTTTCAGGCACTTAAAGGGGTCCTATTATGCTCTTTTAAAAAGTCTTGATTTTGTTTTGGGGGTGTACTAGAACGGTTGTTCGAAAACACATTATTTTTCACATATTTTACATTATTACAACACCTCTCTCTCCTCAGTCTTGCATGAACGGCTCAATTAGTTCCTGTATCAAATGAAGGCCCGCCTTCTGAAATACGAAATGTGCTGTGATTGGTTAACTGGGCCAGTGTGTGTTGTGATTGGCAGCATTCGGCACCTGGTCGGGAAATGTCATGCCCCTTACCATAGCCGCCTGCCAGCTTCAGTGTAAATATTGTGTCAAAATCAATTTGAGCACGATTTAAACCCGGATGATTGTAACAACTTTAAGTTTGTCCGCCTTGGGAAGTTTTTGAAAAGTGATTTCTGTTAAATTAAATATCTCCTTTTGATTTGGACTTTGAGCTTTGTAACTTCTCTTTTTTATGCTCAAACAGCAACATTACAGACTAACTAAAGTTGAAAAAGTGAAAACGCATAATAGGACCCCTTTAACAATAATTCTGGCATTCCAGGGCCAAACATGCCTGCCGTAGTGGAAATCCTGACCTCAATGACTATCTAAACATTAAGCTATAACATCAAGAAATTCCCCCAAAATGTACTTGAAACAGGACAGGAACAACGACTGGACAACAGTGAATTGTTTTGGTAGATGTCCCAGAGCTGGTTTGAGAAGACTATGTTCTGATGATGTTTGGGCGATGACGATGCTACTAGTTCAAGGCTACACACTCCTCTTTTCACAGACAGTGTTTTTACATCACTGCTAATTTGTGCAGTTAAACATTAGATAATGTGTCCCCAGAATTTATAAGAGAAATTTTAAATTTAATTTTTTCAAAATAATTGTTCACTTTAAAAAAGAATTTTCACTTTTTCAATATTAGCTACTCATCCTATAAAATGGAATCCAAAAGCTGTCTAAATGTTGTTTGTTGTTTTTTAGTTTCATATTTATTCCCTACATAAGTTGTGCATCTGTATAATAGCCTAATCATACACAGGGCTTTGAACTCTCTAAAACAGATAACGGAGGAAGAATCTACTGACAAGGAAAAGTCAATCTATAATGTGTTTATGACTGCGGCTTCCCTTTACTCTGTTTCTACGCATTTGACCATTACCGTATAGTATTTCAGATGTGTCAAGGTCACAAAAATATGGAGATGTGATTTAAATTTATGAGCAGCAGCAATCTCGTCCAGATATGCTTATCAGATAAGTCATCCTATTTTTCGCATTATTATTCTTTCCCCGCCATCAGTAATAACTAAGCAGGTAATTGCTGAAGTTTTCTAACCCCTCTTCTACCTGGAATCTTGTAGAGTAGTAGAATTGTTTGGGACGGCCGTGGACTGCGTTTGACCACGCCCTCGATTGTGCAACTCTTAAATCACACCACCGAGTTCCGCCTCTCTTCACGAAGCCCCGCCCACTCTACGCACCCATTCAAATTCAAGTTCAATGGTTCAAGTTCAACCATCATATCTAGGTCCACCGCTTCACAAACATACATTTACCTACAGCTTCAAATGAACACAAGTCCATCTGCTTCATCAGAACTGTTTATTTAATACAAACACCCACAATAAAAACTTGACCAACGCATCAAACAGAAAAGCCAGGGGCTTTAACCAGCTCATTGAGAGACTATGGAGAGCTCATTAATATTTTTACTGATAGTTACTTTCTTCTGTCCTGTTCAAACAGGTGAGTAAACAAGTTTGCTTTATCTTTAGGGATCTTTAATGATCATTAATTATTTTTAAACCTCATTTAATCAGCATGTGAATGTATTTTAACTCATAGAGATTGTTTCAGTGTCCTACACGCGTTCAGATAACATTCACTTTATTTCCGAGTTCTGAGTGATACTGCAATTTAAAAGGTGGCTAATCTGGCCTATAAAGTTGAATCTATCAAAAAAAGTTAATATATAAATATATATATACATTTATATAGGCTTATATATATATATAGGCAATGTATGTTCATGTATATTCTGCATTAATACATGATTACACAACACAATAGGTATTTCCCTTTATGCATTAATGATGTTAACTTAATTCCTTCCAGCTTTTTGGCTCCTACAAAATATATACTGATTATTTTATTCGGCATATGTGTTTATGATGATGCTAAATGTTGTATTTCAAAGTTGTTATTGCTTTCTCCAGAACTCAATTGCATCGTTTGCTTCTGTTTTGCTCAACATGAATGAATTCTCCAACCTCACTAAGCAGGACAAATCATAGCATTGCCTTACAGTAACCACATGTGTCTATGTCTGCTATAGGGGCCTCATTCCATAGTATTTTCGCACACATGCCTTTCCCAGAAGTTCTAAATCATTTGCAGTGTATGATGTCACAAGGACAGTAGTAGCATAGCTCCAAGGCATGAGGAACTGGCTTCCCACGCAAACTTATTTTCTACCAAAAACATGCATTACTCATCTTCACAGACAAGAAAAATAAGGGATTAAATGAGGCACAATTTCTATGCTTATGTTGTTCTCTCAGTGTTGGTTTGGCATCGGAGTCTTGCTGGATTGGTACCAGTGTAGATGAAAAGTTATTACATATGTTAGAAAAAAATCTGTAAAGCACGATAAAAACGAGAACTGAGTCTTCATTAGTGGAGGTGGTGTAGTTATGTTTGGGTGTAATTGTAGATATAGATAGGCTTCCTATCTCTAGATTCTGCTTAGAAATAATTAGTTTATAGAGCTGTTTGGACGGTGCAGAGTAAAATAAAGCTGATAGTTCAATTTAAAAATAACCACAGTTTGACTTTAGGTTCAGTAAAGTGAAATGATTTTACTATATGGGTGAATCTCTCAAAAATATGTACCAGGTCATGTTTACCCCACAATTTTTTTATTGCAGTAACTGCTGTTGATAACACCAATTCAAAATGCAAATGTAAAAGCCTTTAAATTAGACTTGGCATCATGCAAAATTGAATTTCTAACTTACATTTCTTTTGTTTGTTTGTTTAATTTTGGGGTTTAATGTAACCTGTTCCTGACAGGATTTGATAGATAGACCCATATATTGGATTGACTCTTATGATCAGACGGATCGTTTTATAGGTTAGATAAAGGTTCATAGGTTTATTTATGGTTAACCTTTTACACATGAGCGAAAGGTGCAAGATATACTGTAAAAAGATATGCTTCTGTTTTCTCATTGGTATCTACACGTGCAAATGTTGTCATGCAGACTCTAGTGAAGCAAGAGCAATACACCACAACTATTCCATTGAATGAGGACTTTTATCAGTTATGATGCATTTTAGCTTCTTAGGCAATATGTGATAAGCCAGATAAACTTTCCATAACATCCTTGGCTTGGCTGCCACGTGTCTTTCTCTACCCTGAGCTGTCTTGATAGTAGGCGGTTTAGATAATAAGACACACTATGAGACATCCAAGAAAAAAGCAAACAGCCACTTTGCATTCTGTGGCCAGCATCTTCAACTGCATCTGTAAACAATGAACAATACATTGTGCTTTGAAGTAGATCTGGATGATACGTTTGACCAATTCAGGGTAACAATTTTGATTTGATTAACTACAACATGATTCAAGTTCTCTTTACTGAAAACTTGCAAAACTATCTGATTAACCCTTTGATGCACAACATGGGTCTAAAGTGACCCAGGAATTTTTTCTAGATCTTTGCAAGAAAATCATTTCACCATTCAGAATTCCTCAATTAACTTGTTTTTGATCATCACAAATCCTTATTTTTTATTCTTACTTTTTGAATAAAAATCTTTTTTTTTGTCACTACCCTTCTAATGCACAACATGGGTCTAAAATGACCCATATTCATTTCCTATGTTATTTCAGTTATGGATGAGTGTAACTTTGCTGAATCTCTGAAATAAATGTTTTTCTATCATTTATTATTCCACATAGTCTTTAAACATGTTGTTTTTGACTTCCACAAATCATTTTGTTTATTTTTCCTTCCTTACTTTATAAACAAACACAGTTTTTGTATTTCTCCATCAGTTTTACACACACGGGTCTAAAACGACCCATATTCATTTCCTATGTTATTTCAATCATGCCTGAGTGATTGCTCAATCTTTGAAAGAAATGCATTTTATCATTTATTATTCTAGGTATCCATTAAATATCTTGTTTTTGATTTCCACAAATCATTATGTTTATTTGTCCTTTCTTTACTTTATAAAAAAACACAGTTTTTGTATTTCTACATCAATTTTACACACATGGGTCAAAAATGACTCGTATAGAAACCTTTGTTATTTGCTAATTTTTTGCAAATAGGAACATATTTACTGCAGAAAACTATTCGCCTGCCCCACATTTCACAACTCAACATGGCTACTTTTGTATAACTGATACATTTAGTCTTATTTTATAATTTATTACCACAGAAAATATTTGATCTGTGAAAGATAACTTATATAATATTTGAATGTTAGGCTAAGGTTACCTTGATCTTGAAATCTATAACTAGTGAGACAGAGAAACATATCCAATAATGTTAGCTAGGTCAACAAAATAAAAGTCAAAATAATATGTTATTATATACAAGTATATATCATTGCTGTCAGGCGGAAACCTCGTATCTCCACATTTCATCATAAATCAATACTATTAATCACCCTTTATGTCTGTCAGTGTTCCTGAAAATTAATAGTTTTGGACATACATAAATTCCGTCTGACAGCGACAATGTATAATCAGTATATACATGATCAACTGTTTGCTGCGCACTCTTTATCTAGAGTGTTAGTATGACTGATCCCAGACATTTTGGATTAACGGTTGAAATGTTTGTAGAGATGCTGCATGATGAGGAAGATCAGGCAATTCTTAGTCCTGATTCAGAGTCTAACATATCTGATGTTAATGACCTAGTGCCACAGCACAGGGTCAATCTGGAGTTGTGGGTGTAAAGCCAGCTCTCCTAGATGAAGAAGACTCTGTGATGACACTGAAGACTTGTCTGATGAGTCCTCTGAAGAGGAAACTCAGGCCCAGTCCAATAGATTGAGTAAACATGGTTTGCACCTACTCATGTAAGCGTAGAACATGGAGGTGGCCCATGGTGCTGTGGTGCAGTGTGCTGGAAGTTGCCACCCTCAGTGCCTACACCAGGGGTGGCCAGTGTTGGCCCTGGAGAGCCACCGTCCTGCAGAGTTCAGCTCCAGCCCTAATCAAACACACAAACTAAACAAGGTCTAAGGGTTATTAGAAAGCTAGAGGCAGGTGAGTTTTTATCAAGGTTGGAGCAAAGCTCTGCAGGACTGTGGCTCTCCAGGACCAACGTTGGCCATTATGGCCCACTACGCAACACCCTGATTTCATGGGTGGTGTGACCAGTGCATGACAGCAATTCATCAAGGAGCTGGTCAAAGAGCTTGTCATGACACATATGAAGAGGTGTTTGGAGGGCACACCCCACCTTCAAAACCATATTACAAAGGCAATGGGAAGATAAAAAACAAAACACAGCCACCACCCGGCCACAGGTACATCAGGCAGGAGGGTCAATTAAAGAGGAAGAGTTGCGGGATTTGCCCGGCTGCCAAAGACAGACAAGTCAGCAGCTGGCGTTTCCAGTGCAACATGCCTGTTTCCAGGAGCACAAACCTGTAGTTGTCTTTTATGAGGCATGTAAGCACTGAGATGGCAATCTGAGATGGCGCTGTACCTGTGTGATTTTATTTTGTTCGTTTTATTTTCATCTATTCGGTCACATTCACTACAGTTGCACTACAGACAGTTCAGTTTCAGTGTTATCAGTGATATGTGTATGTTATGTGTGACAAAGTGGTAAATAAACATATTTCAAGTGTTAAATGTGTTGGTCTAAATAACTGCTAAAATAATTATTTTAACAAAATGTCTTCCTTCTTTTGTTTTATCATGCTTGCATAGATGGGTCATGTTTGACCCATGTGTGTAAACTTGATGTAGTAACAAAAAAAAACTAGGGGAAAAAATAATTTGTGGTCATTATAAAAAGATATTTTGAATATTCATGGATCATGGAATTTATAGATCAGGGAATATTAAATGCGGAAATAAACTGATTTCAAAAGATAAAATAAAAAAACATGCGCAGCGAAGTATGAAATAACATAGGAAATGAATACGGGTCATTTTAGACCCATGTTGTGCATTAGAAGGGGTTTTCATAGCTTGTGCATCAAAGGGTTAAAGAAATTTCTATTCCAAGTGCACCACACATGAAGTGGTCAACAATGGTGTAAATGTAAAACAAATTCACTTATTTAATATCTTTGCGGAAAAGATGCTTGAAATATGAATATATATATATATATATATATAAACTTGTCTTAAATGTATCGTATATTTTCAGAGATAATTTAAAATAAGAAAGAGTGCTAAATATTTCTTAGACAAAATGTAGACGTTGAGTTTCAGAGGTCAACTCAAAAACTCAAGGAAATTCAAATTCAAAACTAGTATAATAGACTAGTATAACACCAGTATAGGCTAACAGTAAAGGTTTTGTAAAAACAAAGAAAATCACCTTTCAGCCTGTCACTATAATACAAAAATTAAATATCAAACATACATCAGGTGTGCTGTCATCAATATTTTTTTCCTTTTTTATGTTTGCTAATATTTTTTATTTGAAACTTTTATTCATTGATTCTTAAAAAAAAAGACATGGCAAAACATTAAATTCGAATGAATCGATGAAACCAGAAAAAAACGCCCAGCCATACTTTGAAGAGATGTATGATGTCAACCTAAGGTCATAAACGGTTTTATATCAATGGAAGGTTTGTCTTTAAATACTGATAAGACCTGTCTAAATGTTACATTTGTGTAATCATTAATCATTTTATGTCCACATTTCCATTATAAGATAGAATGATCCAACTCTGAATCCTGATTGGATGAGCCAAGTTGGAAGGTGTTGTAAAATGGTCGCTATAAAGTTAATATTTTTCTATATTAATTTGTGAAGTTGCCACATTGCGTGGCAACAGCCTATGGTAAGGCTAATGAACTTTGAGAAGATTAATTTTAAACATTAAAAATATTTATCTAATAATGTAAGCTATATTAATATATGAATTGTTTATTTAATGTGTCTTTTTTTCTTACAAAAGTAATAAGCCACTTAATGTTATTCTAAAGTGATTTTACTACTTTGTTGGCACAATTATGAATTTAAATCAGTGATTGAATTCTTTTCCGACCTCCACGTTTGTTTTCAGGATTAGGCGACCCAGATCCATTGAGCTGTGGGCTAATGCCATCAAAAGGCCATTATCAACACATCATTATTTCCCTGACAACTATGAATACTAACTAATGAACGTCACATGACTCTTCCACTTCTACTTGAGTAACACTGGGTGGTTACGGAGAATGTCGTTAGATATCTATGTTTGATTATCAATTTAAAGGTTTACTACTTTAACTAAAATTCGGCCATTGTTGCATCCAGCCAGTGTCAAAAGCATGTTTCTTTCTGTTTGTGTATGACTTGTGTCATCATTTTAAAAAAAGATGGTGGAGCTGTCTTTAAGTTTGTTGGTGTCGTGTTTCTCAGAGCAAGCCTCCTCCTTAATTAAGATCTAGAAGACCTCCCCTTACTGGCAAATCATACATAACGCAGTTACCAGTGTTGGCACTAGATTGTGTACAGTGATATGCTTAGATGTGAGGGCTAAGGAAGATTATAAGGTGAAAAGCAAAAGTGATTCTCGCCCTCTAGTATTTTAGCTTGTTTTCTCTGTGACCTCAAATGACTAAAATAACATGCTTAAGGTGCTGGATAATGTGTCACTTATGTGAAGCATCACTGATGTCTCCATCTGACAGGTGTTTTGACTTGTGAACCACGGCAGTATCAGTGTGGCAATGGAAAGTGTATCACATCGAGATGGGTGTGTGATGAAACTGATGACTGTGGTGACGGCACTGATGAACTTCCTGCTGCCTGCTGTAAGTGTTCCTCCATCTAAGATAAGTCAGTTGTCCCGAAGAGACGGGAGAGAGATGATGGTGTAACATTAATGATGCTAGGTGCAATGATTTAAATGTGGTTACCTGTGTTTATCCATAGATGACAATTCTACATTCCTATTGGAAGCTGAAAGAAAATCAAAACTCTTTTAAATTACATTTTGCTTAATTTTCTTTCTTTTTTTGTGGTCACATGTACAAAATATTATTTCCCTAAATTGCGCTAAACGACATGGCAGTGAGTAAAATTCTGTCTTATACCAATAAGCTGATTAATTATTTTGATGCCATGTCTGGCACTTAAAATTCTGTACTGTTTTATTTCAAATAAATAAAATTTGAACACAATTTCTAAAAAGAAATAAACAAAACAAGTGAATTTTTAAAACATAATTTTGAACGTTTTAAAAAGTGGATATTCATTTTGAGATTACACTGTTGAGTTTGTGTTTAGTTTAGTTGTGTTTAAATTTCTAGTTTTGTTAAAAAATCAGTGAGCACTAGGTTATTTCAGTGTAAAAAGGTAATATAAATTTAAAAATAAGCAGAGCAAGATCATGCACAATTAAATATCCAATATCAACTGGCATCAACAACAACAAAAAAATCAATAACATTTGCTGCTAACTCATCATTATACAGTGTCTTACATCCCTAGCTAGGCACCACTCATATTTTCTACAGAAAATGTAAAAATCCCATTTTTCCCTCTCTTTTCAGTGGCCAAGACCTGCAGACCCAGTGAATTCAGCTGTGGTGGGCGACTAAACCAATGTGTGCCAAAGAGCTGGAAGTGTGATGGCAAAGCGGACTGTGAGAACAGTGCGGATGAGGAAGGCTGTGGTGAGTGAAATCTTGAAGTTATGTGTATCTTCATGGTGCTGCCAGTGTGCACGTGTGTTTAAAATCTCCATCACCACTTGCAGATCCTCGCCGGTGTCTGGATGGCGAGTTCCGCTGCGGCAGCGGCCAGTGTGTGAGTGCCGCGTTTGTGTGTGATGATGAGAGAGACTGCGATGACGGCAGTGATGAAGTCTTCTGTCCGCCCACCACGTGTAGCTCCAGCTCCTTCAGGTGCAACAACGCGCAGTGTGTGCCTCGACTGTGGGTCTGTGATGGAGATGCAGACTGCGCCGATGGCTCAGACGAATTGCCTCAGAAATGCAGTACAGGGACGCCTAAACCTACCAAAAACCCCTGCTCCTCTATGGAATTCCATTGCGGTAGTGGGGAATGCATACACATTAGCTGGAAATGCGATGGGGGAGAAGATTGTTTGGATCGCTCCGATGAGAAAAACTGCTGTAAGAAATAAGACTTGTTGATGTTACAGACATACAAAGTTCTGTCATGAAACTCTAGATGGCGCAGTCCGATAGGTCAAACTCAATCTGACATAATGACATCATTATCACATGGCACAGCTGATTGGTTTCTTTTTGTGTCAGCAGCCAATGAGCTGCTGCTCAACATTCAAATATATGACTAGTGCTTGCTGTAGCAGTTGCAGCGTGCTTCAGAAACCCTCCACCTTCCCCAGCTCCACCTGTATGGATCTGCTATGGGGTGATTCCGCCAAGACCAAACACATTAACATTGTCATGTACATTACCATGCCAATCCCTCCGAGAGTTGTCATGAGAGAAATACAGATAATCTTTGCACGGTACACACAAGGATACCAGGAAGACTCGTTCATCTTAGAATAGCAGTACCACGACTAAAATGATGATAAAGACAACTTCACAGTGCACATTTTTTATAGAAGGATAAATGTACACGTTAATAAAAAAAACAAAATTCACATTTCTGCTTTTAAGCCATTAGAAATGCCTTACCCCTTAAGAGTTTTTTTGTTCACCCTGAATGCAAAAGCGAAAAATGCAATGTTTAATGTATAGTTATTGGGAGCAGGATTGTGGACCAATGAGATTTCACATGGGTGGCGCTACACAGCAGAAATAGAACCAAAGGTATAGATAAATTGTACTCTCGACGCGGTCACGGCAGATTACTGTTATCGCTTTTCACTTTGTTACAATGTAACCTTAAAAGCATCAGTAGCCATTTTATCCTCAAGACATAATTAACTATTTTTCGCTTTCCAGCCTTGCCCACATGCCGACCGGATGAGTTCCAATGTGGTGACGGATCTTGCATCCATGGCAGCCGGCAGTGCAACCACGTATATGACTGCAAAGATTTGAGTGATGAGTTGGGCTGTGTTAATGGTGAACCATACAAATTATGCTC
The DNA here is from genome assembly GCF_001515625.1 of Sinocyclocheilus rhinocerous. NCBI lineage: Eukaryota > Metazoa > Chordata > Actinopteri > Cypriniformes > Cyprinidae > Sinocyclocheilus > Sinocyclocheilus rhinocerous. The sequence continues at coordinate 686,998 of NW_015644337.1, forward strand.
TTTACACAAAACTGATATGCTTCAGGTGTTATTCTGATGTGTTTAACTTAAATTTCTCCTTTTTGATTTTCAGCAACCCATTGTGAGCCACCACACAGGTTTAAGTGCCGCAGTGGTGAATGCATCAGCATGGAAAAAGTTTGCAACAAGCAACGGGACTGTCGAGATTGGTCCGACGAGCCATTACGAGAATGTGGTAAGTAAAAACGGCTTTCAAGGAGTTGCATTGCTTAGAATTACATCAAAAACCAACCTGTGCTACAATATGTGATTTTCAAATTCCCAGATTCTAACGAGTGTCTTTACAACAACGGGGGTTGCTCTCACATCTGTAATGACCTAAAGATTGGTTACGAGTGTCTCTGTCCCACTGGCTTCCGGTTGGTGGACAAGAGACGTTGTGAAGGTAAGAAACTGAAATTAGTTCCCATACTCAATCATCTGGAAATCTGGTCATAGTACGTTTCACAGACCTTGGTGCAGATCCAGTTCAAAGAATGATTTCATTTGTACTTTAAACTTATTTGATTTTTCTGAGCTGGAAATAAGTATAGAGTTTGTTCAGTAAGTCCATGCTGTTGCTGCCTGCCATGATTCAGTGGTGTTACGGACACCGTTCTGCAGCAACAGAATGACTATTTAACTTCAAGCCCACATATTTGTTTGATTTCTTCAGACATTGATGAGTGCGCCAACCCAGACACCTGCAGCCAAATCTGCGTCAACCTGATGGGTAGTTACAAGTGTGAGTGCGAGGATGGCTACCAGATGGACCCAGCCAGCAAGACTTGCAAAGCTATTGGTACAGCTTTTAAACATAGTCATTTCCTAATTCCCATACTTGCATACTGATAGACTCATACTCACAAACATGGTTATGTAGGAACCATCGCCTACCTATTTTTCACCAATCGCCATGAGGTCCGGAAGATGACTCTGGATCGCAGCGAGTATACACGTGTTATTCCCCGCCTTAAGAACGTTGTGGCACTGGATATGAATGTTGCTTCCAGGGAGATCTACTGGTCTGATTTATCCCTCAAAAAGATATACAGGTAAATATTTGGACTCGTGGTGAATCTTGAGTCTCAATTGCTTCTTACCCAACCGAGCTGCCTGATGTCATATTTTGTCTTTCTTTCCCAGTGCACCAATGGATACAGCAGATAACTCCTCCCAACACAGTGTTGTAATTGGCAGTGACTTAGATGCACCTGAAGGTATCGCTGTCGACTGGATCCACGGGAACATCTACTGGACAGACAGCATTAAAGGTGCCATCTCTGTGGCAACAGTGGACGGAAGCAGACGCAAGACTCTCTTCAAAGAAAACCTGGCCAAGCCACGTGCTATTGTGGTCGACCCTTTTAAGAAGTATGTCAAGGTCCCAGAAACTCTAAAATGTAGGGACAAACTACGTGGGCAAGTGGTTTACTATGTTAACTGTTCTCTGATATGTTGTAGCTTCATGTTCTGGACTGATTGGGGCACACCAGCTAAGATCGAGAGAGGTGGTCTTAATGGAGGGGACCGCTATGCCCTAGTTACAGATAACATTGTCTGGCCCAATGGAATAACCCTTGGTATGAACATGTCCACTTACATAACTGTCCACAAAGTGTAACTTTGGTCTGACCCACTTTCTTGTCTTGTCCCATGCATAGACCTTTTGAACCAGCGTCTGTACTGGGTCGACTCCAAACTACACACTCTCTCCAGCATCAGCGTGCAGGGAGATGGTCGGCGTACTCTGATCATTGACCAGGGCAAACTTGCCCACCCTCTGGGTCTCACTGTTTTTGAGGTAACACTTTCATGCTCCTTTCAAACTTGTTGTTGGAAGACCTTGTTTCGGAGGTTACCTGAATGCTCACTCGATGGAATTCTCCATCGTCATTTTTAGGAGAAAGTGTTTTGGACAGATGTGAGCAATAATGCAATTCTAAGTGCAAATCGTGTGACTGGAAGAGACATCACGAAAGTGGCCGAACACCTCTCGTCCCCAGAGGACATTGTCTTGTACCACAACCTCAAGCAACCGACTGGTATGTCAGCTATTATATAGCCATATATTTGATGGTACCTTCCCAGTCACCATTCAGTGAATTGATTTTCCATCCAAAATGCGAAATAGTCTTCAGTGTAGTTCTGAGCTTATTCTGAATGTCTTTCCAGGAATCAACTGGTGCAGGGTCAACAACGGTGGCTGTCAATTCTTGTGCCTGGCTGCCCCTCAAATCAATAGATTCTCACCCAAATACACTTGTGCCTGCCCAGACAACATGATGTTGGCCGGAGACATGCGAAAATGTGTTAAAGGCAAGTCAGATTTGGTGCTTGTTGTCAAGACATGGATATAAACTTAATGTAATTTCTGCTGATTTCTACTTCTAACATTTATGTTTTTATTTTGAGCAGCTGTAGTCACACCAGAACCTCCTGTCAAGCCCGAAATAGTTACAACTAGTCATCCTAAAGTACCTTCAAAGACAACACCAAATCCTGCTCCTGCGATCCCTAACCGACCCACTCAACCTGCTCCAATCAAGCCATCCCAAACCACAACTAAACTTCCTTTATCCACGCAGACAGGTATGTCTTGCTTTATCCACCCAGACATTACCATCTGTCCCGGTCTTCTCCTTTTCTTGGCAAATTAGACAAACCCATGCCCCAACCCTAATCTCAAGACCCTAGAGCAGGGGTGTCCAATCCTGCACCTGGAGGGCCATTGTCCTGCAGAGTTTAGCTCCAACCCCAATTAAACTCACCTGAACCAGCTAAATAAAGGGTTAGTTCACCTAAAAATGAACAATTCTGTCATTAATTACTCACCCTCATGTCGTTCCAAACCTGTAAGGCCTTCGTTCATCTTCTGAACAAAAATTAAGATATTTTTATGAAATCCGAGAGCTTTCTGACCTGCATAGACAGCAACGCAACTGACACGTTCAAGACCTAGAAAGGTAGTAAGGACATCGTTAAAATAGTCCATGTGACATCAGTGGTTCAACGATGTCCTTACTACCTTTCTAGGTCTTGAACGTGTCAGTTGCGTTGCTGTCTATGCAGGTCAGAAACCTCTCGGATTTCATCAATTCATTTCTTAATTTGTGTTCTGAAGATGAATAAAGGTCTTACGGGTTTGGAACGACATGAGGGTGAGTAATTAATGACAGAATTTTCAATTTTGGGTGAACAAACCCTTTAAGGTTTTACAAAGCATACTAAACATTTCCAGGCAGGCGTTGAACCATTCAAGGTCATATTACAGTTTTATTGAAATTTGTGAAATCTGTTTGACAAGTTATTGTGATTTCTCTTTAGATGACCACTACAGTAATGTCAAAGCTGTGTCTCAATCATCATCTTCCACACTGTTGGCCTTGTACATTTTGCTTCCTCTTGGTGAGTACTTCAATGCAAATGCTTAAACAAGCAATATAAAAATGTGTAGTGTTCTGAAAGCCTGTGAGTTACTAACAAAGGGAGCATTTTAATGCATCATGTAGGTACACACAACTTAAAGTCGCAATGTAACAGATATAGTGAAAGATCTTCTCTTTTGTATGTCTCATCTTTTTAAAGCAATCCTGTGTTTGGTTGTGGGTGGCGCTGTGCTGTTCTGGAGAAAGTGGCATCAGAAAAATACCAACAGCATCCACTTTGACAACCCAGTTTATCAAAAGACTACAGAGGACCAGGTGCATCTATGCAGAAACGGTAGTTCTGATGGCTATTGTTACCCGCAGGTACGATATACTTTATAAAAAAATAAATACTGTCTACACAACACAACATTCATGTTAGCCGTATTAGCTATAATGTCCTAAAGCATTGTTAACTTTATCGGTTTACTAATAAGCCTACTTAGACTACTGTCTGGTATATTACTGTGTCTAATAATGATGGTCCTATTTTGCTTTCACAGAGACAGGTTGTGAGTATTGATGATGAAATATGATGATGACATTGAAGTCCATGCCAAAACTGATGTTTCAAAATAAGAGCCCTATTTGATGTCTTTCCTACTTGGAGGTCAGTTCTGCAGTAAAACAACATTTGAGGAACAGTGGAGATACAAACTGCCTTTTCACACAAGGCATCTGATGCAAAAAACAATCCAGAGCAGACGGTTTAGGGCAGACGCAAGAAAAAAAAAAAAACTAAAACAAAGAAACCTCAGACAACAACAACCTCAGCTATCAAGGCTGCTTAGCATTTCACTTTATATAAATTATGCAAAAATTATGAATATAGATATATTTTAATAGCACTTAAAATAAAAAATCAAGGTTTTATTCTCATGAGATATCTATGATAAGTTATTGTAAATATTGTATGTATTAGTACATTTTAAAGAGTTGAAAATGAATTCTGTTTTTAAGGAGTTTTTTTTTTTGCAGGGATCAAAAAAACACTGCATCCTATTTTTCCTAAACATTTGTGTAATTTAATTCATAAGTTAATTAAAGATGCAGTACATATAAATTTAGGCAAAAATGGGCCATTTACTGGCATGAGCTGTGCAAAATTGGTTTTTCTGATGTTTTATGCCATTGTTCACACCATTTGCAGTTATCAAGTTCTTATTGTTGTGCCAAAATGGTCAATGTTACTTCTGAAACTGGAAGTTCACGATAAAAAGTCCAACAGCAGCTCGATATCTGGCTGCTTTGTCATATGTAGTACTGATATTGAGGTTACTTTTCTTTCACGCTTTTAAAGTTCCTCATTATATGAGCCAATGATTCCAGTGATTTTTCTATGATTCTTTTTTTTATCACAAACACGTGTTTTATTACAAACATGTTGTAATCAAGGTGATGTGTCAATTGTTTTACATTCTCAATGTGCATTTGTAAATTATGTATGTAAATATGTTTATTATTGCATATACATTGCATTTTTATTTTTAAGTATGCAGTATTGTATATAAAAATGTTTTATTTATTTTTATGAATCTAGATCTTTGGGTGATTCTTGGCTTCCTTTGCTGTGTACTATGCCAGCTGTTTATTTGTAAAGAATTTGTTTCTGTACATTCTGATTGATTGATTAATCTAGGGATTGGCTTTTCTAAGAAGCCAATCATGATTGTTCTTGACCTGTGTGTAAACCTAACTTGAAATAAACAATTTGAAGATTTCACTTGACTGTAGTTGTGTTTTTCATGTAAATGTGTCACGACAAACGTCATTAGCCTTTTCAGGGCTATGCTTAAATATTAATCCAATATTCCAGTATAGTTTAGAGCTGCAAAGGATGAAACTGTTCGTAGCTTCAGTAAAGTGAAGTTAGAATAAAAAACACCGGTCCTATGAGGATCAGTTTTAGCAGATGAGAAGATCAAGGGTTAATTCCTTTTCCCAGAGATCTGCTGAATGTATCCCTTCATCTGGAGCACATAAGGCCCAGGCTGACAATCACTTCTGCTAAATACCGACATCACAAAGGCAGCTGTAAATGTGAACCTAAAGGCCTTATTTTACATGTGACTCTGCTTATACCACTTTCCTACTGGATGCACATTAGGTGTATAATGACCCATAAAACCACAAAGGAACGATAGTGAAGCCATGACTTCTGGAATTCTAGGAAAAGTGGTGATTTCCAGGAAAGCGAATTCTAGGAAAAGCTCCCTTCTCAGTTTTCAAAACACACTTGTCCCACGGGATGACACCATGATATACTGACATCCTGGGAAAAGTGGGCCACGGATTAGTTGGGGCCGGTGGGTGGGTGGACCTCTATGACCAGTACATGTTTTTGACTAAGACGACTGAGCTCCACCTCCAACATGGTTTGTTATCACTCTCACTTGTTATCATCAGTTTCTGGCACTTCTAAGAGTGTTGTGTGGGGCAACCAGAAAACCAGGCGTGGAATAACCTGGGCGGGATTTCATGTGAGTGTATGGCAGCTTTATTGTACAGGCAAAGTTCAAAGTGTGCATTGTTTGGTGGTTATGTTAGATAAAACGTTCATTTGTGTTATTCTTTCGAATTATCTAATCTAACTACTGTATTTAGGCTACATCTAAAAATATATATTTATATATCACCATGGCTGCATTTATTTGATCAAAAATAGGGTAAAAACTGTAATATTTTGAAATAGTATTACAATTAACAATAACAGTTTTCTATTTGAATAAAATATAGGCCTATTTAAAAAAATAGTCTTCAGTGTCACGTGATCCTTCAGAACTCATTCTAATATGCTGATTTGCAGCTCAAGAAACATTTCTGATTAATATTATCATCAAAAATCAAAAACAGTTTTGCTGCTTAATCTTTTTGAGGAATCCATGTTTTTTTTTTTTTTTTTCAGAATTCGTGATAAATGGAAAGTTTAAAAAACACAGTATTTAGGCGAATACTGTGTTTAATATTTTGTGAAATTATTATTATTATTGTTATTTTATTTATTTAATGTGTCTTTTCTGAATAAAAGCATTAGACCCCAAACCTTTTTTACTTTATGTTTTTACTTTAGTGTATATGTCGCAGCAAAACCGTTGTTTTGTACGGCTTTTGCCCTTTATAATTTATGGCCATCAAGTTCAACTGTTAGGATCTGTGTCTTATTTGGCTTTTTGTATTGCTAAAAAACAGTTGTACATCACAGTGTGTCCAGAACAGCCCGTAATTGTTTTCTTTCTCGTAATCTCCCAGAAATCCCATGTTCTGACATCACTAATGATTAGCCTTAGATACCTGGACGCTCTGTCACTGCGCAATGTTTGTGTGGCGTGTTTGCTTTGTGACTTTGCTTTGCCAAGACAAAAAAAATCCTCATATGGAATATTGCTTGATATATTCATATTCTTACATTTCTTTTTCTTTCTTTTTTTTCCATCAAAGTCAAGATTTTTGCAGACAGTTGTGCAACATATTCAGTGGACATAGTGATGACTGTTGGATTTGGTGGTAAAATACACTTCTGTCGTCATTCTATCATTTACACAGCTGATCACTCAGTGCTTCTCCTTCTATGTTTACAACTTTTTTCTTCCTCTTAGCCTTAACTGCAAATTTAAAGAAAGGAGGTCAGAGCCTAATCAACACTGAACTGTGACGGAAAACATCAAAGCAGGGAATAGCAGGTAAAAGCCGAACTCTGAACTTCATGTACTTTGGCCTCCTGCCATACCTATATGTAAAAAAGGCAATTGTTTACCTTTCTCTGTAGTCGCAGTCAGTGCGACATTGAGTCAGACACAGGGGCCAGAGCAGGGGCCGCTGAGAGGATGACAGATATTTGGGTATTATTATTAATAATATTATAGGATATGTATAGGATTAATTAACATTGTATATAACTGATTGCTTATAAATTCATATTATAATATTATTTTACACAATTATTAATTATTTCGATATAATAATTATATTATTTTAATTATATATTACTATTACATTATAATTAATACATTTTATTATTATTTATTAATTATTATTTTCATTAATTTATTATTATTCATTTTAACGAGATCAAAACACCAATTTCAGACAAACTTTAAAAATATATATTTTACATGATATTCTGCCCTCTAGTGGTCTGACTGAACCCCGCTTTTCCACTGCGAAGTCACGTGGACGAACAAAGACGCAATTTTTTTTTTCTAAAAATCTAAAATAAACCGTCTAAATCTGAGACAAAATTAACTGTTTTAATTTCTACGAAGACGAAAAAATGTTAGTTGAAAAAGAATCCGCGATGGGAGGAGATATTTGAACCATGAACTCTATGACGTAGAAGGGCCATAGGTCACGTGCCCATGCTGTGCAGCAAAGCGCCATGTCCAATGTGAGCGTTTGAATTATTGAGATATTAATCTGATTCCAAATCGCAAGATACTGTACAGCTGTAAACGATCATGTCGGACCTCAAGATTAATACGAAGTTTGCAGAAAAATATGAGAAATATCGTCAGAAAGAAGAACTACAGAGGCGTAAGTTAACACACGCTAGAAACACAAGCACGGGCTGTTTACTACACACTCCGATATTAATAATCTGCATTTTAATATGCTAATATCTATACTTTCTGTGATGAATATGTTAAATGATCCCTATATCGATCTTAAACATCAAACGTGCTACGATTTCTATTTGTATGTGTTGTCGAGACTGTTTCTAAACATGAAGAGTAATGTTGCATATATTCATAAAGATAATCTAAGTAGACCATTTTTTAAACTTCATAAGTACAAAAATACACCATTGTAACCCAAATTGTCATATTTACTAACAGTAAAGCTGTGGTAAGTTCTTAATAACCACAAGTGTTGAAAAATTAGAAAGTAAATATTTTGAAAGCTTGTTTGTTATATCTTTTTGTATATTATTTTACAGTAACAATGAACAATGTAGGTAGTACTTTCACTGACAGTGTTTTTTGAGGCATGAAACAAAACATATCCCGCTAATTTGACATTCTGCTACATATTTCTGTGTCATACAGGCAACCGTGCCTTTGATTTTTGAGTGAACTGTGCTTTTAATTCTGTTGAGTCAAATGAATGCTAAATCTGAGTGTTTATGTCAAATGTTCCAGTGAAGGATCGCTATGGAGACCAAGATGAGGATAATTCCTCAGACTCCTCCGACTCCGACTCAGATGAGAGTGAAGTGGTAAAATATTCTCTCACTTTCTTGTTTGAAAAACTTTTGCCAACTTTATACCCAGATTATCATGTTCAATACTCTGATAAATGAATTTATAGGAGCTGGACCCCAAGCTGGACAGAGATTTTTTCAGAACGCTGTCACTGCTGAAGAAGAAAGATCCAAAGATCTATCAGAAAGATGCCAAATTCTTCACAGAAGAGGGTATGAATGATAGCTTCATAATATGCTTTCTACTCCAATTACAGACATATACTGTATGAGGAGACTGTACTGTTTTCATGTGAATTGTCTCTGTGAATAAACAGCATCTGGATCAGGCAGCGATGATCAACCGTCCACTTCAAAAAAGTCAGAGAAACCCATGTTCCTGAAGGACTATGAGAGGAAAGTCATCCTGGAGAGAGGAGGGTAAGAAATCATCTGTTTATAAATGATAAAAGCTGTGGCCACAATGAATGAAACAATAATTGTTCCAAAGCTGAAATAGTGGAAACATAATGAAAATTAATTGTTTATTTATCATACATGTATTATATATATTTAGATTACTGATATTCTCTCTATAGTGCTCAGATTGATTGTTTTGTTTGTAATAAAATTGAATATAATCCATTTTAGAAAATATGATGATGATGATGATGAGGATGACAGTGCTGATGAAGTCGTCTCCAGAAAGATGCAGAAGGTAATTATACTCGAGATGTTAAATTTTTCACCATGGTCTGAAAACGGACCTTGTTACTTTTTATCACGTACTTAAACTTATAGTGTACAATTAATTAATGTATGTACATTATTCCAACTTAAAAAGACCTTAATATTATTTTTAGTGCTGTCAAACGATTAATCGCATCCAAAATAAAAGTTTTTATTTACATAATATCTGTGTGTGTACTGTGTATATGTACCATGTATATATAAAGACACACACATACAGTATATATTTTGAAAATATCTACATGTACATGTATATATTTATATTCATATAATTTATATTACATATAAATATATAAACGTAACATATTCTTCTTAAATATATACACACGTGGGTGTGCATTTATATATACATAATAAATATACACAGTACACACACATATATATACTATGTAAACAAAAACTTTTATTTTGGATGCAGTTAATCGTTTGACAGCACTAATTATTTGATCAAATTATACAAATGATACAAAACATTCAGATGAAAATGGACTTCGTTTTCATTTAAGACGTTCCTCCATTCATCAAAGTGGCTTCTTCAGTATCTGAAACATATCACTAGATAATATGTTTGGGTATAATATGGGGATAATATGTTTATTACAGAGAGCTGCATCTCCCACCTACATCCAAGAACAGAAGGAACTACAGGAAAGGTAGGAGATCGTGTTTGCACCATTATCTCATGTTACTTAACGTATAGCTGTCAATGTATCATTTACCTGTGCTGATTTTAAAGGGATAGTTCAGTCAAAATGAAAATCCTCTCATCATTTACTCTCCATAATGTCGTTCCCAATCTGCATGACTTCTTTCCCATATGGAAATGGAGGAAAGAAGACATGTGGATTGAAACTTCATGAGAGTGAGTAAATAATGACAGTTGTTTAATACTGGCTGAACTATTCCTTTACGGATAGTATTACGCAATGTTTTGCTCGAGTCTGTATTTTCATTTGGCAGTTTTCGAAAGTTTGTGCAAGACAGTGATGATGAGGACGGTGTCGGTGGCAGACAGCTGCTAACACGGAGAACCAAAACACAAGAGGAGAAGGTGCTTGATATTCTCTTCTTTAAAACCTATGTACAGTACATGAAGGATATTGGCTGATTGTGTAGATTAAAACAGTATCCGATCATAAACATTTTCTTTGTGCTGGTCTGTTCCTGCTTTCTGAAGGACAAAGAGGAAGCCGACTATGTGGAATGGCTGAAGGGTCAGGCGGAGCTGGAGGGGGAGGAGGGAGTTAGAGACATGGTCAGTGTTTTGCTTCGGTTTTAAGATATTTAATGATGAAACAAGGGATAACTAAAGGCCTTACTCACTCTTGCTCTTTTCTGATCCAGAAATACCTGCGCGACTACTGGAACAACCCTGAGCTGGATGAGAGAGAGTCTTTCCTGCGAGATTACATGCTCAACAAGGGCTACCTGGAGGAGGATGAAGAAGATAGGTGGGTTTTGTCTGTAGTATTACAGCAAGTGATGAACACGCATGAACATAAATAGCCATTTGAATGTGTATCATTACTCCAGGCTTCAGTGTCACATGATCTCTCAGAAATCATTCTGATATGATGATTTGCTGCTCAAGAAACATGTCTTATCATTATCAATGTTGAAAGCAGTTGTGCCGCTTAATATTTTTGTGGAAACCACACTGTGATTACTTACAGGATTATTTGATAAATAGAAAGTTCAAAAGAGTGGCATTTATCTTTTGTAACATCAGTTTAACGCATTCTTGCTGAATAAAAGTAGGCCTATTCATTTCTTTTTACTGTCCCCAAACTTTTGTATCTCTGTGTCTGTGAATGCTTTTAGGATCCCCACCTATAATGAGCTGATGCAGGATGATGTGGAGGACTCGGAGGAAGAAGGAGAATCATTCCTGCATAAACAGGAGGACTTTGAGAGGCATTACAACTTCCGTTTTGAGGAGCCTGAAGCTGGAAAGGTGAAAGGATGTCAACGTCAGCTTGATTTGTCATTAACAACTTTGTTATATGGCGACCTGAGTGTCTAAGTGAAGAGCAAAGCTCAGTTTTTTTTTTTTTATAATCATTACCCATCAAACTGCTGTTCCTCCACAGATCAAAACATATCCTCGCAACATTGCCACATCTGTCCGAAGCAAAGATGACAGAAGAAAGATGAAGAGGGAGGAGGTGAAAGAGAGGAAGAAAAAGGTAAACTAAGCATACTACTTTTCAGGATGCTTTGATAAATAGAAAGTTGAAAAGAGCAGCTTTTATTTGAAATAGAAATCTTTTGTAACAATTTAAAAGTCTTTACTGTCACTTTTGATCAATTTAATGTGTCCTTGCTGAATAAAGGTATTAATTTCTTTAAAAATATTTTTACTGATCCCAAATGTTTGAACAGAAGTGTTGTCAATTATTCAACAACTACGTCAAATTATTCAATAATTATTCAACAACTACTGTACACCAAACCTCATTTGTTTTCAACCAAACAGCATCATTTTTAGGTGAACTAAGGAACCGTCAAGAGGATTGAGAACCAGAATTGTTTAATTCCTTACTATCCCTAACATGTCCTGTAGGAGAAGGAACAGAAGCAGCAGCAGCTGAAGGAACTGAAGAACCTGAAGCGAGCAGAGATCATGGACAAACTGAAGAAACTGCAGGAGCTGACAGGAAATGAGAAGCTGGCCTTCAATGACGTGGACCTGGAGGGAGACTTTGACCCCCAGCAACACGACCAACTCATGCAGGTGGGTCTGAAATGAGAGATATCCCACCAGTGACTGTAGGTCTGGAACTAAACCTCATGACAGGAGCTATCAATAGTCACAGCTTATGATGAAATAATTGCTATTTAGCTGTCTGATGTTTACATTGAGCTGCACATGCTTTCATGTACTAAATATGCACCTTTCTTCATTCTCATATACAGAAGTTCTTTGGGGATGGATACTATGAAGAGAACGAGGAAGAGAAACCACAGTTTGATGATGACGATGATTTAGCAGGTAGCATTGTGTCTCTTGGATGGATGTTCATATATACTTTTTAAAAAAAAAACATTTCATTACTTTTATTCAGCTTTGGCATCACAGAAATACATTACATTTTCAAATATATTAAAATAGATGCAGGATCTAGACAGTTCTTTTAAAATTACAATAATATTTAACAATGTTACTGTTTTTACTGTAAAACAACAAATAAATGAAGACTTAAGTGAGCGTAAGGACGTCTTTCAAAAACATTTAAAACTCCTACCAATCCCAAAGTTTTGGAAGCTTTTGTGATATAAATATGTTTTGTTAGAAAACTGGAACTGGGACACATGGGTCGGTAATGAGGAAAATGAGGACGAGTATGGAGATGAGGAAGATTATGCTTCGGAGGAACACTATGAGCCCGACTGTGAAGATCCTGACTTTATAGTAAGACTGTTTCTCATTCTTAAAGGGATAGTTCACCCAAAAATTTAAATTCTGTCATTAATTACTCACCCTCATGTTGTTCCAAACCTGTAAGACCTTCGTTCATCTTCGGAACACCAATTAAGATATTTTTGATGAATTTCGAGAGCTCTGTAGCCTCGTTCAGACTGTCAGCCCAAATCCAATTTTGTGCATATCTGGATGGAATCTGATTTGAATAACTGACTGTCCACACAGTGTATCGCAACTGTTCATATCTGATTTGTGTGTCCTTAAGTGCTCTTTCATTTTTACGGAATGTGCATTGGTTTCTATGGTAATGCCGTTGCGTTGTTATGCCTACGCTAAAAATAACAGTAACAACAATACAGTTTGCAATACAGATGTTGTCTTACGACATGACAACATGTTGCTGTCGCCGCTGCGCTGTATTATTATATTTCGTCTTGTGAGGCAGCGGCAGAAACGCAGGAAGCTGGAATGTGTGGCTTTATTCCGTGCTGCCGTCTCCGCTACTTTCAAAACTCAAAGAGGTGCGTATACTAGCAGTATATTGTGTTTTTCCGCTTGACTTGCACTTCGCAACGACACAAGCTTGTTTCTGGCATGTTTTCTGCAAAAAACGTCTGACGTGTTTGTTTTACGTGGCGTGAGGGTGTGGAAAAAGCTAGGCTAAATCCGTTCTGACCGGTCAGACTGAAACGGATGTCCAGGAATGCGATTTGAATAGGATTCCAAACCACATATGAATGTAGCTCGAAACGGATTTGCAAAAATCGGATTTCATGTAGTTCGTTCCTGTTCAGACTATCTAAATATGATCGGATTTAAATCGGATTTGCACAAAAATCGGATTTGGGCTGACAGTCTGAACGAGGCTTAAGACCCTCCATAGACAGCAAGGATATTACCACGATCAATGCACAGAACCGTAGCAAGGACATCAGTAAAATAGTCCATGTGACATCAGTGGTTCAACCATAATTTTACGAAGCTACGAGAATACACTTTGATCTGAACGTAAACAATGTATCCGCGTACATACGTTGCATACATAGTTTACGTATGTGATACTCTCCAAAATGGCACCAGGGTGACGCGGAGGAGACGAATTGTTGAATAAAGTCGTTATTTTTGTTTTCTTTGCGCACAAAAAGTATTCTCGTACCTTTATAAAATTACAGTTGAACCACTGATGTCACATGGACAGTTTTACCGGTGTCCTTGCTACGGTTCTGAGCCTTAATCGTGGTAATATCCTTGCGGTCTATGGGAGTGTCAGAGAGCTCTCAGAGTCCATCAAAAATATCTTAATTTGTGTTCTGAAGATGAACGAAGGCCTTACGGGTTTGGAACGACATGAGGGTGAGTAATTAATGACAGAATTTCCATTTTTGGGTGAACTATCCAGATAGTGCTGCAATACAGATGCAGCACAGAACTGTGTTCACTGTAAATGGTGTCTGCTCTTAATCACACCTGAAATCTCTTGGGTAGATGGATGCTGACTTTGACCCAAGTCAACAGCCTGTTGCTAAAAAGAAGAGAAAGAAAGAGAGACAGGAGAAGAAAAAGAAGACCAAAGAGGACGCTCCTCTAATAGGAAAGAAGAGGAAGAAGTCCCACTTTGCAGAGATCATCACCAAAAACCAACCATAATTTTACGAAGCTACGAGAATACACTTTGATCTGAACGTAAACAATGTATCCGCGTACATACGTTGCATACATAGTTTACGTATGTGATACTCTCCAAAATGGCACCAGGGTGACGCGGAGGAGACGAATTGTTGAATAAAGTCGTTATTTTTGTTTTCTTTGCGCACAAAAAGTATTCTCGTACCTTTATAAAATTACAGTTGAACCACTGATGTCACATGGACAGTTTTACCGGTGTCCTTGCTACGGTTCTGAGCCTTAATCGTGGTAATATCCTTGCGGTCTATGGGAGTGTCAGAGAGCTCTCAGAGTCCATCAAAAATATCTTAATTTGTGTTCTGAAGATGAACGAAGGCCTTACGGGTTTGGAACGACATGAGGGTGAGTAATTAATGACAGAATTTCCATTTTTGGGTGAACTATCCAGATAGTGCTGCAATACAGATGCAGCACAGAACTGTGTTCACTGTAAATGGTGTCTGCTCTTAATCACACCTGAAATCTCTTGGGTAGATGGATGCTGACTTTGACCCAAGTCAACAGCCTGTTGCTAAAAAGAAGAGAAAGAAAGAGAGACAGGAGAAGAAAAAGAAGACCAAAGAGGACGCTCCTCTAATAGGAAAGAAGAGGAAGAAGTCCCACTTTGCAGAGATCATCACCAAAAACAAGCCAGTCTTTGATCCAAGTGAGTACTGGATGTATATTAAAGTTTTTAGACAGGACACTCCCTCTATCTGTCATTGGTCAGTCGAGAAGAAAACCCCGCCCACATTTACCCTTCTGTATTCATGTATAATCCTAAAATCTTATTTGCCCATTCTGATCATGTTTCCAGAGGAGAAAACCTTTGAGCAGTATCTGGACGAGTACTATAAACTGGATTATGAGGACGTCATTGATGACTTGCCATGCAGATTTCGCTATAGAGAAGTTGTACCGAATGACTTCGGTCTGACCACTGATGAGGTGAGGGGCTACGAGCAACAGTGATGTGTCTGGATGATGATTAGCTCTGAGTTCTGTGCTGATGAGCGATTGTGTCTGACCTGGTATTGCTGTTCCTCCGGGAGTAACTCTGACCAGGGTCTGAGGACAGTAATCTTCTCTCTGAGCAGATCTGCACTGGAAACCACCAGTGTACATTAGCATTTGTGTCACATTTAGATCATAGAGGATTTGAAAGCTGTGTTTAGTATGTTTGAGCTTCATGTTCACTGTCATTTTAAGTAAATCTTTCAGTGGTGGTGCTGGAGGTTTATGTGGATTTTATAGGGATGCCAAGTGTATGAGGACCATATCTGCCAATATTTTTTATGCATATCAGTCAGTTCACATTGCCAAAAGCTATTATCTTTTATTGTATTTAGTGTTTTATTAATTGATATGTTTACTAATAATTACATTTATATATTTATATATAAAATAATAATGTTGCATTATTATGTTATTTATATTTGTACACTACCATTTGGGGTTAATAAGCTTTTTTCTTCTGCAAGGAGACATTAAGTTGATTGAAAGTGACAGTCAGGACATTTAAAATGTTACAAAAAATGTATGTTTTAAATAAACGCTGTTCTTTTGAACTTTCTAGTCAACAAATAATTCTGAAAAGAAGTATTAAGCAGCACAACACTGATTATAGAGAAATGTTTCTTGAGCGTCAAATCAGAACATTAGAATGATTTCTGAAGGATCTTGTGACACTGAAGACTGGAGTAATGATGCTGGAAATACAGCTTTGTCAACACTGGAATAAATTCAATTTTAAAATATATTAACATAGAAAACAGTTCTTTTAAATTGTAAAAATATTTCACAATATTACTGGTTTTAGTGTTTTTTTTTTGTCAAATAACAAGCCAAGTAATGTATATACATAATTTCAGAATGTTAGTTTAGAAAACTGTTCTCACAATATTACTGTTTTT
Source organism: Sinocyclocheilus rhinocerous (assembly GCF_001515625.1). NCBI lineage: Eukaryota > Metazoa > Chordata > Actinopteri > Cypriniformes > Cyprinidae > Sinocyclocheilus > Sinocyclocheilus rhinocerous. Next base: position 703,354 of record NW_015644337.1, read on the forward strand.
AATTCATATTTGATCAAATAAATCATCTGAGCATAAGTGATGACTTTCAAAAACATAAAAAAAACTGACCCCAAATATTTAAACAGTAGTTATTAGTAGATTTTTTATTCTTTCCATTATTGGTATCGGCCATAAACATAAAAATAAGTATTAGTTGTATAAGCCACAATTGGTGCATCCCTAGAATTTTGAATGATTTAACATAGTCTATCATATAATTATTTTGTGTGTATTTATTTACCTATTTTTTTTATTACAAAATTCGTGAATTTTTGTCAGATTACATACTGGTGCATCTCAATAAATTAGAATGTCGTGGAAAAGTTCATTTATTTCAGTAATTCAACTCAAATTGTGAAACTCGTGTATTAAATAAATTCAATGCACACAGACTGAAGTAGTTTAAGGCTTTGGTTCATTTAAAGGGGTCATATGATGCGATTTAAATTTTTCCTTTCTCTTTGGAGTGTTACAAGCTGATTGTGCATAGATAAGATCCCTGAAGTTGCAAAGACTAAAGTCTCAAATCCAAAGAGATATTCTTTATAAAAGTTAAGAGTTAACCACGCCTACCTAAAACGGCTCATTCTAACGCGCCCCCACATGTCTACGTCACGATGTGGGAAGATTTGCATAACGCCGCCCAAATGTTCACGCAAAGAAAGAACGCGTGGTTTCAGTAACCGCAGTTAGTGTTGAAGCAGCCATGTCAGGGAGACGCTGTGTGTTTC